>NW_026012302.1:0-6288 GCF_001458135.2 Marmota marmota marmota | reverse complement strand
AAAAAAAGGAGAAAAATGACAACTTAGAATCTTTGCTTCCATAAGCCCCATATGTGAGATGAACTTGAGAGAACAATCCTAAGTGGAATTCCCAAACTTATGAGGTTGAGAGCCTGTCTTCCATTTTTTATATTATTCATCCTTGTTTTAAAGAATACTGGCAGTTGTATTAAAAGCATATGATTGATTTGATACTGAAATTTTTATATTCATTGATATAATTAGAGATGCTGCTAAGTTTGAAGGCTATGATTTCTGATATTTATTGTGGGCTTTGAATACATAAATTCAGTGGGACTCTTAGAGCTGCAAATTATGTTTATTAAAACATGGAATGCAATGGTTATTATGTTGTAAGACTTACTTTTTTGTTTATGTGGATGTATGTTTACTTTAAGAGAGAAATAAACATTCCCTTAAGACCTGGTCATGAATTATTGACTTTGTGAAGTTGAATATAACTGGGAAATTCAGAAAAGGACAGGATTTTCTTTATCTTTTTAAAAGTACTTTATTATTGCTTTTCCTTTTCACAAATGGATTTGTCCCAGTGATTTCTAATTGGTTTTGGGTGTATGAAATCTGCCTTTATAATAAACACTAAAATTGGATAACTTGGATGTTTGAATATTTAAAAAACTGAAATTTTAGGCAGGTGAAACCCAATTTGTTTATAACATGACTTTCAATTTAAACACACCATGGCACAATAGTGACATTTCAGAATTGGTAAGCTACAGATAATGGGAGTAAAATGACACATTGATTAACATATCATCTGGAAGCAGAACTCCTTTAGAAAAATTTGGCCTGGGTGTTGGAGGGATTTAAATGCCTGTTCCAGTTTCTTCATTCTGGGATTGAAGAAGGCAAGCTATTGCTGTAGGTACAGTCACACTTCTCAATGGGCAGGCATGCTGTTAGCAGTAGGGTGGAGGATTGTGGTAGAGGGTTTATGTGCAGCCAGAGTATTGTAACCATTTCCTCTGTGCATTGTGAGAGGGTCTGTTGACAACAATGGAAGCACATGCTTTCTCTCAACCTACATCATATCACCATCTTCCCACATAGAGGCCTCTCTAATTTCAATGAATATCGAAAAACTTCAGTATCAAAATCAGCCATATGTTTTTAATACAACAGATACAACACCCAATATTTTTAAAACAAAACACTGTCGCTTATACACTTCCTTATTTTATGTGGCTTCTTAAGGACAAGAAAAGCTTTGAGATTTGGTTTGTTTGTTTGTTTTTTTGATTGCATAGTCAATATAGAATCAATATTCAGCAATTCATTTTTTCTTATTTGCTTATTCCTACTTAAGGAAATAGAGTGAATTCTTACATATCTTTTTAAAAATTTTTTATTTCTATTTCCGTACCTACCATCCATCTATCCAACTTATTCATTCATCCACTTACCAATCTGTCTATCTGCTTGTCTACATATCTTGTTTCCACCAGAATAGTCCAAGAAATATTAATAGTGAAAAATAATAGATAAATCAGTCTTCCTAAATAGAAGAATTATGTGGGGGCTGGGACTGTGGCTCAGTGGTAGAGCACTCCTCTAGCATGTGTGAGGCTCTGGGTTCAATCCTCAGGATCACATAAAAATAAATAAACAAAATAAAGGTATTGTGTCCAACTACTTTAAAAAAAGAATTAATTGGTTAACATTGTGAGACTCTATATAGTTTTAGTAGAATCTGGATGAAGGGAAACTAAACTCTTGAAATATGGTAAGTTTTTCAAGGGCAGGATTGAGATATTCAGTGCATGTGCTTTTCAGTTTGGATAATTAACTTTCATCCTATTATAATTATCTAAGGAATATCATTTATCATTCCATTGATCTAGCCCAATTCTCTTATCTGTATCATAGTGCTATTTATGTGATTGTGATGGTTGGCATTGGAATGTGGAATCTGTTCTTTCAAATGCTGTTACCAATAATGTAAAATTCTCCCTATATTTAATCTGAGTTATATTTTAGGACTTTCAATCTCCTCACTCAATATGCATCAATAGAAATTTTTAGCATTGGCATTGTTTTTATGGAAATGGAGTAGTAAAAGTGGATAACTTCAATGGTTTTTTTATTTTTAAAATATATTTTTAATTTTTATTGTTTGAAGCAGGGTCTTGCTGTGTTGCTTAGCTGATCTTGAATTCCTGGACTCAAGCAATCTGCCTCAGCCTCCCAAGTAGCTGGGATTATGGGTATGTTCTGTGCGCAGCCTAAAATATATGTTCATTTTTAAATAAGATATAGTAATTGTACATATATATGTGATACAGTGTGTGTGTGTGTGCATGTGTGTGTGTGTGTGTAATGATTATATTTGGGTAATTGACATGTCTACCGCCTCAGACACTTATCATTTCTTTGTGTTAGGAACATTCAAAATCTTCTCTCTATTAGCTACTTCAAAACACTCAGTATATTCTGTCAACCATAGTTACCCTATTTAATTGTACTGAATAACTATTAACAATCCTCCACTCTATCCCCCTCCCTGACACACAAAGCAGGTGTGTTTATACTGAATTAATTAAACTAAAAAAATCACTTGCCTCTAACAGAATCTCTCAGACATCCTTGTTGTATTTATAAATTAAGTGTTGAAACAGGAATTGCTTTTTATAGTTTCTACTATCTGCTATTTTTAATTTTATGTTTTGTGCATTGGGAACAATGTGGGTTCTGGGTTCAGAAGTGGGTTCAAAATCAGACTCATAGTGAGGCCTTAAACTCTCTAAGCTTCAGTTCCAAGAGCCACTGGAGAAATCAGAGACACTTGAAGGCCTTAATATTATGGTGAGCGTTGACCAGTGAAGAAAAACCACCCTGACACCAGACCGTGAGCTTTGAAGTGTTTATAATCCTAACATCATGGGGGGGGGGGGGATAAGCACATTTAAATTATTGCCATCATGCTCTCATTTACTATTCATTTGATAGTTTTCCTGTACAAACCTATTATTTATAGATTTTTGTATAACATAATGATTTTTGTATAACATAATTTGTATAACATAATGATGGACAATAAAATTCTTTTATCTCCAGAAAAAGAGGTTCATATGATATTTGTAATTTCTTCATATAAAGATACCTGATAACATTTCACACTTTAGTTGGAGGACAGATCTTTCAATGCTCAAAGATTTAAAGGTTTTTTCCCCATTTTTTTCAACGAACATGACAAGTTTATTTTATAGATGTTAATTCATTTCAAGAGCTGGAAATTCTAAGTCTGATTTTTATTTAAAATATTCTCCTAAATCTTCATAACAGAAGTTGAGCCTATATGTGTGTTTGCAAAAATTCTTATGGTCTAACATTCAAGTTTTGTTTGGGAGGGGTGATGAAGGACAGTAGAAAAGTTATTAATATCTTTAGAATTCAATGTTGTATGTATAATTTGAATATATCTGGAAAACAATGAAAATTATTTCTACCATCTCAAGTTTTTAATTAATTTCTTAAGGGTGGAAGGAAATACTTTGAAAGATTTAGCAGTCAAATTCAAATGACTATGCAAACAGGTGGCAAAATTTCTTCTCCACCTGCCATGCAACTTTATCTCAAGAAATGTTTCATTCAGCAAATGCTGCTGCTAACAGATAATTCTCTTTTTAAGAGCAGAAAAACAAATGGAGGGGGAATAATTCTTTGAAGAAAACATTTTTCTTGATTTTTTTAAAATTGTGAGTATGAAAAATATGTATTTTATTTTCTTGGGGGATGGGTGGTGGAAAGCATGAATGAGTGAGTGCATTGATTAACCCACCTGTTTTGTAGTATTGTTAAACCATTACTGGCTTTTGTTTTGTTTCTCTTTTTGTATACCAAAGCACTGGTAGTAACTTTCAGATGTGATAATTATATTAACCTGGGATCTTAAAACATTTGTATAATACTTTAAACACTAGCTCAAGAGACCATATTCTTAGTGAAATTGTGTTATTAGAATATATTGTTAGACTTAACCTCTGTAAGGAAATGGTGGCAAGCAAAATGTTGCACTGAGAAACCAAATGGTAACTAAATACAAAAAGGTAAGGATATTGTTCATATACTTTTGCATTTTTACTTTTCTTTGATTCATTTATTTGGTGTGAGCTAGAAGCTAATGTGCCAAGGCATTAGTTGGCATACACAGCCTCTACTAAGAAAAGTTATGTTTCTCTGTATTTTTGAAACTAATAATTTCAAAAAGCACCAAAATTTAGTTTCCCATTCCTTCCCAGTAAAATTTGACCTGATCTGCCTTTCTGTATAACATGAATTGGGGTTTTCAATGATTGAACCAAAGAAAATGAAATGTACATTTTATATTTTACCAGGACAACTCCTCATTTTTTAAGTACCAAAGTACTGCATACAGTGGATTTGTGAAGATTTAGTTCTGGGCATTGGGAGATTATTTGGGCTTTAAACTCAAATACAATTTAAGAGGTGATCTTCCATTTCCTATGTGACAAGTTAATTTGCTATAGCAAATTTTAAGAACGTACCATTATTTATAGAATCTCTAACAAATTAAACTTCTACATAACTATTTTTTTGTAGAAAATATATTTGAACTGGATTAACAGAGCACTCTCACTGTAGCCCATCTACCAGGACATGGATGTAGTATAAAATCATGACATTTGCTATAAAAATAAAAATAAAAGATTTGTCCATTAGGTGATTTTAAATTTTCTTTTCAAATATCCATTTGGATGAACATTCCATGTAGACAGTAGGGACTTAATATATGTCTGCACTAGAAACTTGAAAGAATGTCTTCTGCTTTGCTCTGATCATTTTATAGGTTTAGAGTCTTTGTTTTCATTTGCATATTCTGGAATACTGATGAAGTTTAACCTACCATTTTTGTTAACCATTAGTAGTTCATGTTTGTGAATTGTGTGCTCATATGATTTACATATATTTCTCTTAGGGTAATAGTTAAACTATGGAAATTCTGAGGCAGGATTACAATGTTGGCATCATTTTGTGAACATACAACATACTTAAAAAGTTTTCCTTGTTTGTGTTAAAACAACAATGCAAAGAAATGTCATATTCTGTGCATGTTCAGTTTGACCATGTTTATAATTCTTTCCGCAAAATGATACAGGGATGCTTCATCTGTAACCTAATGCTCTTCAAAAAAGTAATTGTTTTCTGTGAGCAAGCACAGTTGACTGATCCATGCCCATTTTTGTGAAAGATTACTTTTGTGTTCTGGGGTGTTTACATTGTTTTGAAAATAGTAAGTGTCGAATGGATAGGAGTGCCTTGGCAGAAATATGCAGATTTAATATTGTAGGAAGAAAGAGATATTTAATTTTTAGAAAGAAAATTGATGATTATAGTCTTTCCCCTGAATAAGTTTGTAGTGTTGATGAAATGGGAGTATTGGGACAGGATTTACTACATTCTGAACTTCATATTGATAGAAATAACAATTGTTTTAAGCAGAATTAATAAATCATAGTTTTTACATGAGCTTATATAAAATGAAAGCTTTTCTACATAATTGTCTTACAAACTTAAAAGCCATTATCTGCTTATCTGCTATAAACTCTTGATCTTTAAATTGATGGATGTGAGGACAGCACAGGAAATCTATTTAGTAGCTATGGAAGAGTTAGTGGTAATTAATAACTTTATTGTGTTTTTGTATTGCTAACATCACTACATGGAATCAAGCAGAGAGGACCAGGGAATTGTTTAAAATATGAAATTGATTGAGAAACATTTCATGAAGCACTCAGTATCTCTATATCAAGGCATCTCAACTTTAGCACTATTGACCTTTTTTCCCAAGAATATCTTTGATGTACAGAACTGTTCTGTGAGTTATAAAATGTTGGCAGCATCCCAGAGATGACAGTAAATGTGTGCCCCTCCCCAACTGCTATAATAAAAATGCCTCTAGACATAGCTGAATGCATGTGTGTGGAGGCCAGCAAAATGTCTTTCACTCCTCCCTCATTCTTTGAGAACCACTGGCCTGTACGTTGTTTTTAATCATATGAATTGAAAGACAAGATTTTCTTTTAAAAAGATTTTTTGTTGTTGTTTTGGTTCATGAAATTACTCAGATAATCATTCCTTAAGGGTAGTCTGATATAATTGTGGCCTGGGGTTGCAGAGAGGTGTCACCTCCTTGCAATGTTGAGGAACAATGCTCTTCACATCTAGTCAATAAACTTAATGAAAAGGAGATGGGAGGGAATATTGATTCTGCTAAGAACAATGACATGTCATGTACTGTTACTGAGG
>NW_026012301.1:0-2744 GCF_001458135.2 Marmota marmota marmota | reverse complement strand
ATGGAGCTCACAATTCCTTAATAAATATTTCTCCAAGTAAAAGATCTTAGTAGCCCAGAGTTTTTCTTCTGGAGCTGAACATTGGTTTGGGTGCCAAATGCTTGTTATGTAACCTGTGACTTAAAGGTTCTGCAGTGGCTTTCAGTATCTCAATGGGCATTTCCTTAACCTTTGAGGAAGCCCAGCGCCCCCTGGTGGTCCACTGTGTAACCTCCACCAGCACTGATCTCCCCTGACATGACAGCGGCCTGTGGCTTCTTCCTAAGGAAGGCTGGGCACCCTGATGCCCCCAGTTCCTCCATCTCCAACCCCAGCCCCAGAGCACCCAGCACTCAGATTATCAGATTTTCTGATATGCCTGCCTGGAGACCTAAACTGAAGGAACTTAAATTGCCCACCAACAGGTTTGATCCCTTGAATCTCATGATGCCACAAACCACCCACATTAGATCCTCTTGCTGAAATAGGCAGTTTGCAACTTTCTGTGTTCCCAACTTTCAGTCTGGTTATTTTTCTAACCCTCCTCTTTCCCTTAATGTCTCTTTAAGTCTTTTTCCACAATAAGAGTGTCGCTAGCCACACTGAGGCAAGACAGTAGTGTACTGGCATTAGTTTTACCAGAACCCACAATTAGAGGAGAATCATTTTTTTATTCAAATGAAACTTGCATTTAACAGGATTAAATACCTTGTATTTAAGTCAAAGATAATCCTGAATTATGGCTCCTTTGCAAGGAGCAATGCAAAATTAGCTGCTGGGCCTGTTTCCAAAGGCAGGGTAAATTTATGACACGTTTGATATCGACCAACAATATTTTAAATGCTTCTTAAATTTCTCAGCACTGCTGGCTACATGGAATTTATTAGATCAAATGCAATACAATATAATGAAATAGATTAGATCTCTTTTTGAAATGTTAGTAGACAGTATGCTGGGTAACAAAAATGTGAAACTTGTCTTCCAGTATAAATGGTATTTTCAAATTTTTCATACCAAGAAGTTCTTCAGTACCCCAAGTTTAAAGAATAACCCCAAATAGTGTTTTTCATGGGGGCATTAAAACTAGGGATTTATAATTTAGAGATAAATCTATAGAATTTTATTTTATTCTGTGACATTTTAAAAATTTCTAAAATAAGTACTCTGTTTGCTATTTTGTGTTTTATACACACAGCAAAATACTGGCTAGGGATTGTTTCCATCAAGATTCATGATAATTTTTGAGTTCACATGTTCTACGGTGAGGTGCCAGACCACCAGGGGGGAAGGAGGTGCTTGGAGAGCTCGATGGTATATGTGAAGGCAAATTAACTCACCCCATAGATGTCCACATCTCAATCCTGGTTCTGTGGTTTAAAGTGTCCCCACAGTTCATGTTTTGGGAATTGCTGATGTGAGGTACTGAGCCTTGGACCATAACCAAGGGGCTCAGTCACAGGCTCTGCAGGGGTGGGTGCATGCTGTCACTGCTGCATCAGGGTCATTATAAAGCGGCATTTGGCCCCTTTCCCCTCTTGCTCATGTGATGCCTTCCAGCTTCTGAGGACATGGTGGGAAAGCCTTCGCTCGCCATGGCCCCTTTATCTTGGACCTCCCAGTCTCCAGAACCATGAGCCAAATAAGCTTCTGTTCAGTATAAATCACCCAGGCCGTGGTGTCTTTGTGTCAGCACAACCTAGATGAAGACACCTTGGAACCAGTGAAGGCGCCCGGTGATATTGCAGGCAGAATTAAGGAAGCAGATGGCACTGGGTGGTTGAGTTGCTGACTTAACAGGGTGAGGTTGTCCTGGTTTGCCTGCATGAGCTTGGTGTTGTCATCAGTGTTCTTATTAGTGAAAGAGGGGGAGTGTCCAGTCAGAGATGCAGAATGAGAGAGACTTGAGCAGCCAGTGCTGGCCTAGACAGGGAGGACAAAACTATGATTAGAAAGCAATAAAATTTAAGGCAAGAAATAAATGATCCCCTCCCCCAAAAATCAGTGAAACACAATTTGCAGTGTTTGTGTAGCCTTAGCTAGAACAAGATCCAGAAAAATCAGTTCCTTCTGCTTTAGGATTGTTGGAAACTTTTCATGTTTTGAAGTTTTTGCATAGAACCAAACCAATTATGGCAGATAAAAAGTCAACTTAAAATTATTCATAATTAAAACTCTCATTAGTGGCAGTTTCTACATTTGATATGCCACAGATTTTATAATCTGTTTAATATTAGAAGATTTTAGGCATCACCATTTGGGAATTATGCAAATGTTGAAATGGAAATAAAACACTGTATTCCTAACAACAACAAAAAACCCCAGTTGAGAATATTAATTGCTTTTAATTATAAGAAAACTAGCTGGGTCACACATGAGATTCAGCAAGTATTTTAAGTTCTCTGGAGGAATTTTCTCATCTTTGAGTTCTGTAGAAAGTTACATCCACTGTGTTTGATTTTTCTGTGGAAAATCAGAAGAGCCTGTCACACTCCAGGGCTGGCCAAGCCACAGGAAGTCCAGGGCTGGAGAACACCCTGAGACTTGACTGTATCTTTTTTTTCCCCCCATATTTTTTCTTTTTAAATTGGTGCTTTATAGTTCTATGTAATGGTTGGATTTATTACATAGTCACACACGCACACCATATAACAATATAATTTGGCCAATATAACCCCCAGTATACCCCGTTTCCTTCCCTCTCCACTCCCTTTGGTCCCTTTCCTCCATTGGTCTCTTTTTTTTCATGAGATTCCCCTGTCCCAACA
>NW_026012300.1:0-2744 GCF_001458135.2 Marmota marmota marmota | reverse complement strand
GGGGGAATAGCAGAGGATAGGAAAGGCAGCAGAATACAACAGACACTAGTATGGCAATATGTAAATCAGTGGATGTGCAACCTATGTGATTCTGCAATCTGTATACGGGGTAAAAATGGGAGTTCATAACCCACTTGAATCAAAGTGTGAAATATGATATATCAAGAACTATGTAATGTTTTGAACAACCAACAATAAAAATTAAAAAAAAATAAAAATGGGCCTATTTCAAAATTTAGTTTGATTACATGGCACTTAGCATAAGAGACTCCATTCTGGTGTGGTGTGTGCGGGTCCAATGTAGGGGGCTCATCCAAAACAATGGCTTTGCATAAACTTTCCTTCTCTTTACATAGTACTTGTCAAATTACGTTTCTCCTTACATAGCACTTGTCAAATGGATCGCAGAAAAAAAAATCTGTATCAATCACTGGACCATGGGCTTCTCAGCTGGGCAAGAACATCATCTTACTTATACCAATATCCTCATAGCAAAGCCTGCTTAAAAGTGGCTCAGTATGTGGAACATGGTCAACACCCAATAACTGTTCCCTTGAAGGCAAGTGGTGTTCCTTCCAGGCTGAATTGAATTGCAGGTGTCCTGGACTTTCTAAGACTGACTTGGTTTTCTCCCAGAGAAATTAGCACCCTAGTGTTTAAGAAACAGAATATCTTCCTGAAGGCATGATGTAAGTGTGCCAGAGAAAGCAAGTTCTCTTGGCTCCACACCTCCCTATCTAGGTGATGGCCTCTGATGTAATGAGGGATGACCTGCCTCCAGGCAATCCTGCTGCAATAAAGCTCAGTGGATTTGGAAACAAAAGCCTAGCTGTCACCTTTTCTCTCTTATCCTCACAAATAGCTGCTCCTTAGATTCTGAGTGTTTGAAACAAAAGCACAAGGTGGGCAGGGGTTGGTAAAGATGTATTTAATAGTCTTTTGAAGCAAAAATACCAATTCAAGTTAAATGTTTTCTAGCTACAGTACAATCTACTTGGGTTTACAAGAGTGAAAAGTCTGGGGAAATACATAGTTATGAAAATATGAAAAACTTGAAAGGAAGTAAATCTGTAAAGGAAAATTGAGGAACTGAGATATTCTCAATTTTTACTTTCTTTTTTTTTTTTTTTCTCCCTGGTAACTTTATTGAATGTGTTCATGTGTACATGTGTGCATGCATGCATTCTCTTGAATAGTTGTTTTCCTGGGACTGATTTCATGTGTGGTTAGCCAGTGCTAGGCACTAGCTGCATGGTAATGAATGAGAAGGTAGTAGAGAGGTACAATCATAGTTTTTACTATTTTTTCAGAGACTCTTTAAAAAATGTATTAGCTGCTGTGATTCTGTGCTTAGAGACATAACTTTATACAAATGCTTTTAATTTCAAGGGGTTCATGATCCCTAGGAAGCTACCAAGAGGTCAATAGACCAGAACACTGCTTTAAGAATTTAGTATTAGCTGGATTCTGTGGAGTACGCCTGTAAGCCCAGCGACTTGGGAGGCATACAGGAGGATCGCAGGTTCAAAGCCAGCCTCAGCAACAGCGACTTGCTGTGCAACTCAGTGAGACCCTGTCTCTAAATAAAATACAAAATAGGGCTGGGGATGTGGCTCAGTGGTCCAGTGCCCCTGAATTCAAGCCCCAGTACCCTCCCCCCCAAAGAATTTAGTATTAGATAAATTAAACCAACAGGGTTTATGATAATGATTGAATAAAAATGAAAATTTTGGAGTATGTGTGTGCTGGGGGCTTGAACCCAGGGCCTCTTGTATGCTGAGCATACACTCTACCGCTGAACTACATTCTTAGCCCCAAAAGGAAAATTTTGACAAATAGACATCAGTTGTGTGCTGAAGTGGTTGGAAGAAAGTTTTAGGGAGAAAGATACAGAGCTCATGAAAGAACAGGGATGGAGATATAACAAGAGCATGTATTTGGAGTCAGAAATAAGCATGAGAATGAAAATCAAAATTGCTCTAAGATTTTATCTCACTCTAGTCAGAATGGCAGTCATCAAGAATACAAACAAAGGGCTGGGGATGTGGCTCAAGCAGTAGCATGCTCGCCTGGCATGCGTGCGGCCCAGGTTCGATCCTCAGCACCACATACAAACAAAGATGTTGTGTCCGCCAAAAAACTAAAAAACAAAAATAAATATTAAAAAAAGAATACAAACAATAATTAAGTGTTGGCGAGGATGTGGGGGAAAAGTCACACTCATACATTGTTGGTGAGACTGCAAATTGGTGCAGCCAATCTGGAAAGCAGTATGGAGATTTCGTAGAAAATTTGAAATGGAACCATCATTTGACCCAGCTATCCCACTCCTCAATCTATACCCCAAAGACTTAAAAACAGCATACTACAGGGACACAGCCACATCAATGTTCATAGCAGCACAGTTCACAATAGCCAAACTCTGGAACCAACCTAGATACCCGTCAATAGATGAATGGATAAAGAAACTGTGATACATATACACAATGGAATACTACTCAGCAATAAAAGAGAATAAAATTATGGCATTTACGGGTAAATGGATAGAGTTAGAGAATATCATGCTAAGTGAAGTAAGCCAATCCCAATAAACCAAAGACTAAATATTTTCTTGATAAGTGGATGCTAATCCATAATGGGCACGGCATAGGATGAGTGGAGGAACTTTAGATGGGGCAAAGGGGAGGGAGGGAGGGGGTATGGGATAGGAAAGATGGTGGAATGAGATGGACATCATTACCCTA
>NW_026012299.1:0-2744 GCF_001458135.2 Marmota marmota marmota | reverse complement strand
TATATATATATAGTGTGTGTGACTATATATATATATATATATACACACACACACACCTGAGATCTAAATATGTTTGTCTGAGTTTATCTGTTATGTAAAAGTTTGTAAAAATGAAAGTTATCTAGGTTTAATACAGGCAAAATGACCAGTTAAGTACTCTCCTTTATACATTGTATATGACATAAAAAGGGCTACATTGCTACTTAAAAACCTGGTGTGTATGTATTTCATTAGTATAAAAATGAGTTACATCAGATAAAAAGTCTATTTCTGATCATCAACACTCTTTCCTAAACATGTAAGAAAGTTATAGGTATTTTTGAAAGAAAATAAGAGCCTGGTTTGTTTGAATATTGACAATATGGAACATGCAGACATTTTGCCAACTTTTCCACATACACAAAACAAATATTAAAATCTCTCTTAATACCAGTGTCTCCTGCAATGTTGCTTACAGCTGCCTTAGCACTCCTTGGGGTGTGACTGGCATGCTCCTATAGCACATTATAGCAACAAATGTTGTGTGCTTGCTGAAGGGTGATGCCCAATGCAGGGCACCCTCCACTACAAATAGAAGGCAAATAAAGTTGTGGTTTCAAGATGCATTACAGGATTGGCTGAGGGCCAGCATGGATTCCACATCCATCAGTTTGGAGATAAATGTAGTGAGGACCTACAATGTACAAGTTTGTACCTCTACAAGTGTAGGTCCTCACTTCAATCATCAATCCAAAAAACATGATGGGCCAACAGATGAAGAAAAGCACATGGGAGACCTGGGCAATGTGACTACTGACAAACATGATGGGGCCAATGGGTCCATTTCAGATTCTTTGTTCTCACTCTCGAGAGAGCCACATAATGGCCACATAATGGTGGTCCATGAAAAAACAGATGACTTGTGCAAGATTAGAAATGAAGAAAGTACAAAGACAAGAAATCCTGGAAGTTGTCTGGATTGTGGTGTAATTGGAATTGCACAGTAAACATACACTTCCATGTGGTCTGAGTCCCAATTATTCATCTGTTATTCCACTAGCTGTAGAAATTTAACTTGAGGTAATATTATTCTTCCCTAGTGCCCCCTGCCTTCTTGTGAATTAGCATCCAAATATTAGAGAAACTATCTGGCTTTTGGTTTTGTGGGCTTGGCTTATTTTGCTTAGCATGAAATTCTCTAGCTCCAAATTATGGCAAATGCCATAATTTCACTCTTCTTTAAAGCTGAATCATATTCCATTCAGTATATATACCACACTTTATTTATCAATTCATCTATTGAGGGACTCCTTGGTTGGCTCCATAGTCTAACTATTGTGAATTGAGCTGCTATAAAGGTCGATGTGGTTGCAATTCTGTAGTATGCTCATTTTATCTCCTTTGGGTGTAAACCAAGGAGTGGGTTAGCTGGTTCAAATGGTGGTTCCATTCCCAATTTTCTGAGGACTCTCCATACTGCTTTTCATGGTGGTTGCACCAATTTGAAGTCCCACCAGAAATGTATGAGTGTATCTTTTTCACCACATCCTCACCAATATTTACTGTTGCCTGTATTCTTGCTGACTGCCATTCTGACAGGAGTGAGATCAAATCTTAGAGTAGTTTTGATTTGCATTTCTCAAAATGTGTAATGTTGAACACTTTTTCATACATTTGTTGATCAATTGAATTTCTTCTTCTGTGAATTGCATGATCAGTTCCTTAGCTCGTGTATTGATTGGGTTATTATTATTATTTTTTTGGTGTTAAGGTTTTTGAGTTCTTTATATATCCTAGAGATTAATGCTTTATCTGAGGTGCATGTGGTAAAGATTTTCTCGCAATCTATAGGCTCTCTTCTCACTTTATTGTTTCCTTTGCTGATAATAACCTTTTTAATTTAAATGCACCCCACTTGTTGATTCTTGATTTTACTTCTTGAGCTTTAGGAATCTTGTTAAGGAAGTCAGATCCTCAGCTGATGTGGTGAAGATTTGAGCATATTTTTTATTCTTAGGCACAGGGTCTCTGTTCTAGTGTCTAAGTCTTTGATCCACTTTGAATTGTTTTTTGGTGCAGGGTGAGAGAGGGAGGTTTAATTTCATTTTGCTACATATGGATTTCCAGTTTTGCCACCACCATTTGTTGAATAGGCTATCTTTTCTCCAGTGAATGTTTTTGGCACCCTTGTCTAATATAAATGTATTTATGTGGGTTTGTCTCTGTGTCTTCTATTATGTAACATTGGTCTACAAGTCTATTTTGGTGCCAATACCATGCCATTTTTGACACTATAGCTCTGTAGTATAGTTTAAGGTCTGATACTGTGATGTTTACTGCTTCAATTTTCTTGCTAAGGATTGCTTTAGCTATTCTGGGTCTCTTATTTTTCCAAATAAATTTCATGATTGCTTTTTCTATTTCTAAGAAGAATGTCATTGGAATTTTAATAGAAATTGCATTAAATCTGTATAACACTTTTGGTAGTATAGCCATTTTGTCAATATTAATTTTGCCTTGCCAGGAGCATGGGAGATATTTCAATCTTCTTAGATTTTCTTCAATTTCTCTCTTTAGTGTTCTATAGTTTTCATCGTAGAGGCCTTTCACTTCTTATGTTAGATTCATTCCCAGGTATTGGGAAATGAGGGAGAGGATGTGGGGATAGGAAATATAGTAGAATGAAACAGACATTATTACTTATGTGTGTGTGTGTGTGTGTGTGTGTGTGTAAAGGTTGGCAGGAGCACACTGTGAGCCAACCA
>NW_026012298.1:0-2744 GCF_001458135.2 Marmota marmota marmota | reverse complement strand
GACAAGTGGCTCCTGATTGTGCCCAGCCAGACTGCGGCAACTATATTTGTAGTTCACCATGACATCAGCGGTGACTTGTAACTCATTTGTTTTCTTTATTTTGGTTCTCAGGTATCCAATTGCCTCTCCTTGGTTGTTGTTACTATTGTTGTTGTTTATATGACCAAAACCTTGCCTGGAGATTCTAGAAGCCTGGGTTCCTCACTTATTCAATTCTTCTATTTCTTTATTAAGACTTTGTTTTGTTCCATTTATCTGTCTATTCTTGGAATATTACATATTTCCAATCAATGTAATTGAATTCCACTTTCATGTTTAATAATAGCCATGCCCTTCATTACAACCTTCTTTAGAATATTGCCACACATTTTTATCCACTTATTTTCTGGTAATATTATACAATTATTTTTAAAACAAAAATTTTGTAATTTTGAGTACTGTTACACAAAAATAAAACACCTGACAGAATTTTGAAAAAAAAAATCATCAAATACTTCTACCAGGGATTGTATATTTCTCCATTATCTTCCTTTTATCTTCCCAAGTAGAATTTTCTCTTCATGTATGTTTTGCATATTTCTTAGCAAGATTTTTTTTGGAATAAATCTTTATTTAATTTTCTTTAAACTTATTGTTGTTAGCTTTCAAAGGAATTACTGTTGTTTATTTTAGCAACTTATTTACTAACTCATATTAATTCTAGTAGTTTGGTTTTCTTGGTGTGAAATCATGTAATATGTAAGTAATTATAATTTAGCATCAATTTTTCTATTCTTATTTTCTTGTGTGGTTCACTAGCTCTTTATCATTTTAAAATTACAGTAGGGAGAAAGGCAGCAGAATACAACAGACACTAGTATGGCAATATGTAAATCAGTGGATATGTAACCGATGTGATTCTGCAATCTGTATACAGGGTAAAAATGGGAGTTCATAACCCACTTGAATCAAAATGTGAAATATGATATATCAAGAACTATGTAATGTTTTGAACAACCAACAATAAAAATTATTAAAAAAAAATTACAATAGGGAAAAAACACCTCATGTCATGTTCTACCTAACCTAATAGGGTTATGTTTAAGGTTTTATTTGTTTATTTGCTTACTTTTGCTTTGTTTAGCATCAAAGTTTTAAGCATGCTCTAGACTTTCATTTTTAATAGCATAAATTAAGGAATTTGTGGAAGATCATTTGATGTTGTGGGAATTGAGTGATTTGTTTCTGTTTGCCTTTTCTCCCTTCTTGTTAAAACTTTTAAAACAGGAGACCACTCAGCCTAAATGAATGTGAAGGGGAGACTCAAGTGATTGATGAGTACATTCCAATTTATACTACTCTTCTATAGTGGGGCAAGGCCGCCATCTTGGCAATACATTTGATAGAAGACAAGCTTTGTAGCATAAGGTTTTCTATAGGTGATTTTTCACTTTTCTGTCATTGGATCACAATTGGAGGAGGTGGCTTCAGTTATGTTTTTTATATTCATGTTCAATCATGTCAAATTTGATGCAATTTTAGAATATCTCCCTCCAGAAACTTCTACCCAATATGCACATAATGCCATATATCATTTACCAATTTTACTTTACAAGATTTATTTAAGAAAATAATGAGTAATTCTTTTCTTAAATGTCATGGAAAACAAGCCGTATCATGGAAAACAAGCTCTGGAGATACAGAATTTTACAAAATATGACACAAGACAGCTAATTGCTAATTTCTAAAGAATATCATGAAGAACATGTATTTTATGAAGTTGAGTCTTCAAAATACTTATTGGAATTTGTAATAAATTAGATATGTGTGAGATCCAGGGCATGATACATTCAGAGGCAAATTGCTCTCCAACTATGGACCTGTGGAATCCAACATGTTATGCATTTCTAAAAACAATGGGTGCACAGGCATAAAATACACATTCTAGTTACAAAAAGAAGAAGTAGAAAAGAAGACAGGGATGACGGTTCTCTGATCAAGTGCAGAAGTGAACAGGATATACAATATTAAAACTTTTTTTTTCCCTTCTGTGCTGAGGATCAAACCCAGGGCCTTGTGCATGCTAGGAAACCACTCTCCCACTGAATTAAGTTCATAGGCCCTTCAGTATTAAATCTTAATGCTTTTCCCTCCATACCCACTGGGATGGAGGTGCTGCCATCTGGGCACATATGTGCTGAATCCAGTTTCTGAATCTTGGCTTGGCAGGTTTGGCCTGCAAGGCTCTGGGTAGACCTGCTCCCTTGGATTTGCTAGGCATAGCATATACTATAGCTCTCATGAGATGAAAGTGCATGCCAGTATCTCTCCCCAGTGTGAATCATATACCCAAATGTGTAGCTCTACCTGCCTTGGTTTGTGGAGGAGCCCCTGGTCTCAGAGTTCTGTTGGGCATTGTCCCACTGGAGAACTTTCCCATAGCAGTTCTCATCCTGGCACTGTGGTTCAATAGGGCAACCTGTGAAATTCAGGTAGCAGCAACCACACCCTCACAGAGTTTCTGATCACAGAGCACACTGCAATGTAGCCCACTGGAGCTGCACCCAGTACAGCCAAAGATCAAAAGGATGGAGTACAAAGAAAAGAGCCCTCTATATGAGCTGTTGTTGGGTACGGACAGCCCCTCCTTTGGAATTGTTCTGTTTTCCAGTCCCTAGGACCCTAACCCTGTAATGGGAGAAAAAGCCTTAATGGTCTATGAAATGCCTTTAGAGCCATCCTTCCATTTTTTTTTTTTTTTTTTT
>NW_026012297.1:0-2744 GCF_001458135.2 Marmota marmota marmota | reverse complement strand
AGAAATATGCTTTGAAATTACACATACCTAGCTTTGAATGCTTGCTATAACTTTTTATTAAAACTATGTTTTAAACACCATCAATGTCTAATTTTGTTTACTTATAGAAATGATAGCAGTGCTTATTTCATAGAATTGCTAGGTAAATGAAAGGAAATACATAAAATGTCAAATTCTTTGCCAGATATATTACAAAGACCTAAGCAATTTCTTACTAGTGGATTGTTATTCTGTTGGAAAATATCTATTGGTTGACATACTGATTAAGTATTTTTAATCACTCCATAAAGATCAAATGATAATCTGGATGCCAGGAGCACAGTAGCAAAAAAATGTAAAGATCTTGCTCACAAATAAAGACATGACAATAGTATCTGATATAAAAAATAAGTAGCCGAGATAAGTAGAGATTGCAAGGTAGAAGTATTTTAGATAAGATAGGAAGCATCTCTGAAAATATAACATTTGATATGAGAACTGAAGGACACAAGAGGCCAAGCCATGCAAATGGTGAGGGGATTACTAGAGTGAGGAACAGGTATGAAACCATATGAAATAAAAATGTAAATAATAATAAAAACAACTGGTTAGATCCTGCAACCCTCTGGTCACAACATTTTCATTAACTGATACATAATCTTGTTTTATGTGTGTTCGTATTTAAAGACTCCTTATTTAACATCTATTAACACTGACCTAATAGCCAACAGCACCACAACTCATGCCTGAATGAAGCCTCTCCAACATGAATGTCTTCCATAAGGCACCATGTCACAGCTTTCTTGCACTTAGGAACACTATACAAGACTTTAGCATTATGCTGGGAGGCCATTAACAGTAAAACACCATAAACTCACTTAAACACACACACACACACACACACACACACATTGTGTGCTTAGACCATGGAAAGAACACTTTTATCCACATAAGGGCCAAATTAAGAAGGTAATGGTACCATAGCTTGGACTATTTGCACTGGAGAACTCACACTGTTTGCATGGTCACATATGTCATTCACATATATGACCATATAGGGCATATCCTGGTCATGCTGATGACAGTTACATTTACTGAGGTAAGGAACATCAGGAATGAGACAGTTTTTGAATGAGGCATATACATTTCAGTTCTGTACATTTTAAGCTTCAGTGCTCAATGTAATTCCAAGTGGAATTGTCTGCTGCAGAGTCTTCAGACAATGGAAAATTTATTTATTTATTTTGTGGTTATGTGGGGTAGAAACCAGAGATGCTTTACTCTCAAGCAGTATCCCCAGTATCCCTCCCTCCCCCGCCCCCACACTTTTTTTTTATTCTGAAGCAGAGTTTTGATAAGTTGCTGAGGCTAAACTGATACTTATGTTCCTCCTGCCTAAGCCACCTGTGTAGCTGGGATAATAGGTGAATAGCTCTGGATAGAGTTTTAAGATATACGTTGAATGGAAGAGGGCATTCCTGTCTTGTTTCAGTTTTTAGAGGGGATGCTTTCAATGTTTTCTTCATTTATAATGATGCTGGCTTGGTTTTAGCATATATAACTTTTACAATGTTGAAGTATATTCCTACTACCCCCTAGTTTTTGTCATGTTTTGAACATGAACAGATGCTGTATTTTGCCAAAAGCTTTTTCTGAATCTACTAAGATAATCAGGTGGATCCTTGCCTTTAAGTCTACTGATGTGATGAATTACATGTAATGATTTCTGAATTTTGAACTAACCTTGCATCCTGGGATGAACCCCAGTTGATCATAGTGCTTTATCTTTCAATATGTTTTTGTATGCGGTTTGCCGGTATTATATTAAGAATTTTTTTCATCTATGTTCATCAGGGAAATTAGTGTGAAGTTTTCTTTCCTTGTTGTGTCCTTGTCTGCTTTTGGTATCAGGATGATACTAGTCTCATAGAATAAGTTTGGAAGAGTTCCCTCATTTTCTATTTCATGGAATAATTTGAAGAGTTATTAGTTCGTCTTTGAAGATCTGATGGAACTTGGCTGCTTATTTTTGGTCCTGGGCTTTTCTTTCTTGGTAGGCTTTTAAAAAATTTTTTTGATGGACCTTTATTTATTTATTAATTTATGTGGTGCTGAGAATCAAACCTGGTGCTAAGAATCAAACCTAGTGCCTCACACATGCTAGGCAAGTACTCTACCACTGAGCCACAACCTCAGGCCTCTTGGTAGGCTTTTGGTGGCATCTTAAATCTCATTGCTTGAAATCAATATGTTTAAATATTCTATGTCTTCCTGATTCAATTTAGTTAGGTCATATGTCTCTAGAAATTTGTTAATGTCTTCATTATTTTCTATTTTATTAAGGTATAAATTTTCAAAATAGTTTCTGATTACAGTCTATATTTTAGTAGTGTTCATTGTGTTCCTTCATTTTTAATCATAAATTTTAGTAATTTGAGTTTTTCCTCTCCCTTCATTACATTGGTAAGGGTTTATAAATTTTATTTATTTTTCAAATAACTACCTTTTGTTTTGTTGATTTGGGGGATTGTTTCTTTTGTTTCAATTTCATTTATTTTTAGCTCTGATTTTAATATTTTATGTCTTCTGCTTTTGATGTTGATGTGTTCTTTTTTCTAGAGCTTTGTGATGTAATGTTAGGTTTGTCAGGAATCAGCTCCCTCAGCTGTTGGCCCCAGCACCAAGACTGCAAAATGGTTCCTTCCTCTGTTCTCTACACACTTTTGGGAGAGATTGTGGCTTCTTTCCTGAACCAGGACATTTTG
>NW_026012296.1:0-2745 GCF_001458135.2 Marmota marmota marmota | reverse complement strand
TAGCCCTAAACCTAGACCTAAGCATAACCCTAACCCTATCCCTAGCACTAACCTTAACCCTAACTCTGGTCCCTGGCCCTAAACCTACTCAAACTCTAATCCTTACCCTAAATATAACAATAGATCTAACACTACACCTAACCCTAAACCTACCCATAATCCTAAATGTAACCATCATACAAATCCTAGCACAAACTCTATCCATTACCTTAAACATAACCCTAACCCTAATGATAACCCAAGCCATAACCCTAAACCTAACCCTAACCGTAGCCCTAACTCTAACTCAAACCCTCACTCTAGCCCTAACCCTAGCTAAAAACCTAACACTTCTGCTAAACCTAACACTAACACTAACCCGAGGCCTACCTCTAAACTTAGCCAAAATCCTTATGTTAACACAAGCCCTAACACTAGCACTAACCCTAGCTCTGAACCTAGCCATAATCTCATCCCTTCCCCTAAAACTAACCATAACCCTAACACTAACACTAACCATAATTCTAGCCCTGACCACAGGCCTAACCTTAACACTAAACAGAGTGCTAATCTAGCCCTAATTTAGCCCTAACCCTAAGCAAATTCCTAACTCTAGCCCTAAGAATAACTCTCATTCTAGCCCTATTTCTATTTCTAAACATGTCCATTACCGTAACCATACACTAGCCCTAACATTAGCCCTAACCCTAGATCTAACCATAACTCTAAGTTATGCATATAAACTCTAAATCTAACCCAAACCTTAAGCCTAAACCTCACCCTACCACTAGCTGAACACTATCGCTAATCATAAAACTAACAGTAACCCTAGCACTAGCCCTAAAACAAAACTGAGCCTAAACCTAACCGAAACCAAAACCTAACCCTACAACTAGCCATAACCCTAGCGCAAATTTGAGTCCTAGGACTAAAACTAACCCTTACCCTGACTCATATGCAAAAACTAACGCTAGCTCTATATATCAACCGAACCATAAAGCAAATGCTAATATCATTCCTAGCCCAAACCCTAACCCTAAAACTAACCCTAATAATAACCCTAGTTCATACATTAGCCATAGTCCTAACCCTAGCCCTAACGCCAAAACATAAAAAAGCCCTAATCTGAGCCCTAAAACTAGTTTTAACCCTAACCCTAAACCTAGCCGTAAACCTAACCCTAACACTAGCTCTAAGCCTAGATATAACCCTATCCTTTATCCTAAGCCAAACCCTATCCATAATGCTAACCATAGTCCCAGTCATAATCCTTAGCCTAAATCAAACACTAACCCAATTACTAGTCCAAAACCTAGCTCTTGTTCTAGCTCTAAATCTAACCCAAACCTAACTCTAACCTTCACCCTTATTCTGACAATAACACTAATTATAGGTCTAAACCTGACCCTAAGCCTAAACTGAACACTGAAGCTAGCCTATGAGTGATCTTTTATGTAAACCTAACCCTAACACTACATCTTGAACTTAACTGAATCTTAAATTTAGCAATAACTCTAGCCCTAGTCCTAAACAATAACAGTCCTAGCCCTAACAGTAACCCTTAACCTAAACCAAACAATAACACTACCCCCAGAACTAACCCTACTCCTGATTCTGGCTTTCATCCTAACTCTAATCTGAACACTGAACCTGACACTAACACTAAATCTACCTCCAGATATGACTCTAAATCAAAATCTAAACCTAACACTAGAACTAGCCATAACTATAACCCTTAAACTAGCCCTAAATAGAACCCTAGATCTTACATTACCCATAGCACTAACCCTAGACTTAAACCTAACACAAAACCTAGCCCTAATCCAAGGCCTAAACCTACTGTAAGCATAACCCTAACCCTAAACCTAGCCCTACCCCTAAGCCTAACTTTCACCTTAGACCTAACTATACCTCAAAGCCTAACCTGTGGCCTAAACATAACCCTGGACTTATCCCAAACAATAACCCTGGCCCTAGCCCTAAACCTAACCCTAACCCTAACCCTATACATTACCCTTATGATAAACCTATTCCTAATTCTAACTCTAGGTCTAATCCTAACCCTGTCACAAACCCTAAATATCTCCATTACCCTAAAACTACATAAACCCTAAATTTAACACTATTCATTACCCTAATCCTAACTCTAACCCTAATTCTCATTAGAGCCCTTTCCATAAATCTTAACCTAATACAAACCATAACACTGACCCTGAACCTAAAAATACCCCTAGCTCTAAAACTGACCCTTACCCTTAACTTAACACTTACACTAGACTAAGACATAGACCTAATCCTAAATCTACTCCTAACTGTAACTCTAGGCCTGATATTATCCCTAGCCCTAATTCTAGACCTAACCCTACAAAAAACCATAGCCCTCATCCTAGCCCTTAACCTATCCTTAATATTAAACCTAACCCTAACCCTAGTTCTAATCCTAATTCTAACCCTCACTCTACCTCTAAAAATAGCTATAACACATCGCTTACCCTAAACCTAACCCTAAAACTAGCCCTAATGCTAGGCCTAAGCTGAAAACTAACCCTAGTTCTAATCCTTGCCCTGATTTAGCCCTATCCCTAAAACTAACCATAACCCTAGCCCTAAGACTAACTCTAACTCTCACCCTAGCCTTATCCCTACTTCTATCCCTATCATTTACCATAACCCTAAACCTAACAATAATCCTTGCCCTATCCTTAGACCTAGCCCTAACCCTAGATCTAACCCTACCTTCAAGTCTTAACCTAACCCTAAGCCTAA
>NW_026012295.1:0-2745 GCF_001458135.2 Marmota marmota marmota | reverse complement strand
ATATATATATTCCTACCAGGGATTAAATCTGGGGAATGTAACCACCAAGTCACATCCCCAGACCTTTTTTTTTTAATGTTTTAGACATGTTGCTAAGGGTGGCCTTGAACACACAATCCTCCTGCCTCAGGTTCTGTGCCACTGAGATTAGAGACATGTGCCACTGCACCCAGCTAGATTATCATTTTTGAACCTGCCTGAAACTCCCATACATATTTCTTTGTTCCCCTTCCTCTGATGCTCCTCATTGGGTTTTCTAAGTCTTGTAGATATTTCTTTCAGGATTTCAGAAGCAAAATCCTTCATGATTCTTATTATAACAGTATCCTGGATTTCTCTAGCCTTGTAGCCATTGCTCATTGTAGGGGGTTTCTCTCTTCCAGGCTTCTGTTGCCCACGACTTTGTATGCTGGGTAAAGGCTGTGCATCCTGGTATGAGCTCACTTAAATGAACAACGTCCTCAAACTGGGAAAAATGCTGCATTGGGAAGTCTCCTCCCTTTGACTTTCCTGGCCCAGGTCCACAAATCTTATTGGAAGCCCATATTTACTTTTCTCATTCTTTTCTACTCCACCCTATCATTTCTACTTCTTAGTTTTTATTTTTCCTCAACAGCTGCAAGTTAGTCTTATGACTATGTTTCTTTCATTAAAAGCCTATACTTAACAAAAACCTGGGGTTCTCTGTAATTAGCATGTTGCGCACAATTTGGAGGATTACTGTGGTTGAGGCATGAGTCTTTCATAAAGACACATTTTTTTCTATTGTAAACTGCTTATTTTGCTAATTTCTTTTAAGAAATCTAAAATCTAATGTTCGCAGCACAGTCAGGGCCAAAAAAGTTCTTCTTAAAGAAATGAGTGAATGCTAAGAGGAGAGAGTACTTACTACCCTGCCAAGGTCTCCTTTCGTTAAATCTAGAAAAATCTTAGGTTTGGCTGTGTCCTCATGTATCCTGTTTCCTCATGGAAAAGTCTTCATTTGTCTTGAAGAAGCTAGCATTTCATCTCTCTCCTTCCTAAAGCTATTTTGATAATGATCAGCAGCCTTTTCGAAATGGCTTGTGGACATTACTTTGTCTTGCTATTTAAGGTTTTCTAAGGGTAAAACTACACTGGTATACACTGAACAATCCCATTGGAACATCCAGGGATATCCTTAATATATTGCAACGAGACTCTCTCAATAATCATGTATCTATTAGCCAAACAAGCATCCCATAAAAATAAAGTAACAAAGTCATTTAAAGCATAGGCTTTGGAGATTTCCATATTCAGATGCTAGCTCAGCTGCTTACACAGTCATGTGGCAAGATATTTAACTTTTTGGGGTTTAGTTCTCTCACCTGTAAAATGGGAGTTATCAAAATAGAAGCATGCCTTATAAAGTTGCTGTGGGAATTGGATGGTAGACAAAGTCCTGAGAACAGTATCTAACACACTGTATGAGACAAGGAAGTTACATTTTCACAGAGACACACAGAGCTGAGTCAGGTGCTGTATTTATAGTGTACACTAACAAAGGAAAAAGCTAAAGAGAAAGCAGTTGCATAGCGTCCATGAATCCACTGCACGTCACCAGCATATCTAATGTGATCTTCCCTGACCTAGGCATGGTCAGTGGGGTGTTCTCTGGCATTTCCTGAATCTCATGAAGCAAAGAGGTGTAAATTAGGCAAGGATATCACATGCACATAAACATGTCCCTCACACAGCTCAACACATCCCCGGGCCCATTGGAGACATTATTCATGGTCTGCTCCCTCAGCATAGCTAGGACCTATCCTCAGATTCCTTTCCAAATTTTTATCCCAGATACCAAGGAGGATACAACTCTGTGGAACTCAACCTAGATTTATCTGAAGTTCCTTTCGGTTTTGAAATTCTGTAAATCTAAGATTATAATTAGGTCCTGAAAATTCAGTTCCAGTTGATCTCGTTGGAAAATTAAAGCACAAGTTTTACTATGACTGCCAGGTAGACTCAGCTAGTGCTTATCAGATCCAAACCCATCAGGTCTGCGTTCCAAGCCATTTTGGCATTCAAAGTTTGCTTCTCCTTTTGCTCTGCCAGGGGTACTTTTTCCTTCAGGTTGATCTGCAAACAATGAATATCTAACTTCCTGAATAACTTTATGGATAGAGGGTTTTTGTCTGCTGAGGGAACCCAATATATCTTTGGATAGGTCTATTAAAGGGACTTTTCTTGTAGTAGAACCAATTAATTTCCATCATTCCTTAATCAGCCTGAAAATTAATATCATCTATGATTGCATTTACAGAGATTATGCATAGCTGTGGCCAGCTTCTTTACCCACCCACCCTCATTTCTCATAACTAAACTAACCATTTACAAACCTTTAAAATATTGTTACTTTGGAACAAATTGTGTGTGTGAGTGTCTCTCTGTGTGTGTGTGTTTGTGTGTGTGTTATGGTTTAGATATGAGGTATCCCCCAAAAGATCATTTGTGAGATGATACAAGAAAGTTTAAAGGTGAAATGATTGAGTTACAAGAACCTTAATTTTTTTTTTAATTTTTTATTGTTGGTTGTTCAAAACATTACAAATTTCTTGATATATCATATTTCACACTTTGATTCAAGTGGGTTATGAACTCCCATTTTTACCCCATATACAGATTGCAGAATTACATCAGTTACACATCCATTGATTTACATATTGCCATACTAGTGTCTGTTGTGTTCTGCTGCCTTTCCTATCCTCTACTATCCCCCCTCCCCTC
>NW_026012294.1:0-2745 GCF_001458135.2 Marmota marmota marmota | reverse complement strand
CAGATTAGAGTTAGGGTAAAAGCCAGAATCAGGAATAGGTTTACGTCTAAGGGTAGTGGTATTGTTTTTTTTAGGTTGAGGGTTTTTGTTAGGGCTAGGACTAAGTTTTTGCTTAGGTCTAGGGCTAGAGTTATCACTAGATTTAGGAATAGTTTTAGGTCCAGGGGTAATGTTAGGGTTAGATTTAGGTAAATGTTTACCTGTAGGACTAGTTTTAGGGTTCAGTTTATGGTTAGGGTCAGGTTTAGACCTATAATTAGTGTTATGGTCAGAATGAGGGTGAAGGTTAGGGTTAGGTTTTGAGTTAGGTTTAGAGCTAGAAAGAAGGCTAGGGTTAGTTAGCATTATGGATAGGGTTTGGCTTAAGATAAGGGATAGGGTTAGAGCTAGGATTAGAGCTATGGTTAGGGTTAGGTTTAGGGCTAAGGTCAGATTTAAATCTAGTTTTAGGGCTCAGATTAGAGCTATTTTTTGTTTTGGGGGTAGGGCTAGGTTTAGAACTATGGCTAATGTAGGAACTAGGGTTATTATTAGGGTTAGTTTTAGGATTAGGATTTAGGCTAGGAATGGTGTTAGCATTTGCTTTATGGTTAGGGTGGTATATAGAGCTAGGGTTAGTGTTTGGATATGAGTCAGGGTAAGGGTAAGTTTTAGTCCTTGGACTCGAATTTTAGCTAGGGTTATGGCTAGTTGCAGGGTTAGGTTTGGTTTAGGATAGGTTTAGGGTTAAGGTAATGGCTCAGTTTTATTATTAGGGCTAGGGCTAGTGTTAGGTTAGTTTATAGTTTTCAGCTAGTGGTATGGTGAGGTTTAGGCTCAAGGTTAAAGTTAGATTTAGAGTAATGGTTAGATATAGGGTTAGGGCTTAAGTTAGGGCTAGTGCTAGGGTTACAGTAATGAACAGGTTTAGAAATAGAAATAGGGCTAGGGTGAGAGAGATTTTCTTAGGGCTAGAGTTAGAACTTTGTTTAAGGTTTGGGCTAAATTAGGGCTAGATTAGTGCTAGGTTTAGTGTTAGGGTTAGGCCCATGGTTAGGGCTAGAATTAGGGTTAGTGTTAGTGTTAGGGTTACGGTTAGTTTTAGGGGAAGGGATGAGTTTATGGCTAGGTTCAGGGCTAGGGCGATGGTTAAAATTACTTATGGGAATACGGTGAGTATTCAGGTTAGGATTAACACTAGGCTTATGGCTAGGATGAGGACTAGGGTTTGTGTTAGGGTTAGATCTAGGATTAGGGATAGGGCTAATGTCAGGTCTAGGGTTATGGTTATTAATAATGTTAACTTTAGGTTTATGGCTAGGTCTATTGGAAAGTTAGGTTTAGGGTAAAGGTCAGGTTTATAGCTAGGTGTATTATTATGGTCAGAGTCCGGTTTAGCGTTTGGTTTAGGATAGGTTTAGGCTTTAGGTTTAGGGTTAGGGCTCAAATTAGCACTAGGGTTACGGTTAAAGTAATGGATAGTGTTAAGTTTAGGGTCCAGGTTAGGTTTAGAGTAATAGATAGGGTTAGTGTTAGTGATAGGATTAGGGTTAGGCCTAGGGTTTGCATTTGGGTTAAGTTTATGTTTAGGGTAAAGGATAGGGTTAGTGCTAGTGTTCGGGCTTGTGTTAACATTAGGATTTTGGCTAGCTCTAGAGATAGGCCTAGGGTTAGTGTTAGTGTTAGGTTTAGCAGAAGTGTTAGGTTTTGAACTAGGGTTAAAGCTATGGTGAGAGTTAGGGTTAGAGTCAGGGCTACGGTTAGGTTTAGGGTTAGGGTTATGGCTTGGGTTAGCATTAGGATTAGGGTTATATTTAAGGTAATAAATAGAGTTTGTGCTACGGTTTTTGCTATGGTTACATTTATGATTAGGGTTAAGTTTAGGGTTAGGTTGAGGGTTAGGACTATTGTTATGTTTATGGTAAGGATTAAAGTTTGAGTAGGGTTAGGGCCAGGGCCAGTGGTAGGTTTAATGTTAGTGCTATAGATAGGGTTAGGGTTACACTTAGGTCTAGGTTTAGGGTTAGGATTAGGACTTGATTGTGTGTGAGGTTTAGGGCTACCATTAAGTGTATGTGTAATGTAAGAGCTAAGGTTATGATTAGGGCTAGTTTTAGGGTTAGGGTTATATTTAGGTGTAGTGTTATGGGTAGCTTTAGGGTTTTCTAGTGTTAGGGTTACTTTTTCAGTTAGGATAAGGTTTAGAGCTAGGGTTTGTGTTAGGTTAAGTGTCTAGAGTTAAGTCTAGGGTTATGGTTAGGGAGAGGTTTAGGGTTATGTTTATGGTTAGGTCTAGTGTAAAGATTAGATTTAGGCTAAGGGTTAAGTTTAGAGCTAGATGTATTATTAAGGTCAGGGTATGGCTTACAATTCAGTTTAGGTTTAGGTTTAGGTTTAGGGCTTTAATTAGCGTTAGGGTTAGAGGTAAGATTAGGGTAATGAATAGGTTTAGGATTAGGGTACAGGTTAGTTTTAGTGTAATGGATAGGTTTAGGGATTGTGATAGGGTTAGAATTAAGCCTAGGGTTAGCATTAGGGATAGTATTATAGTTAGGGTAATGGATAGGAGTAGAGCTAGTTTAGGGCTATGGTTATGGTTATGGTTAGGATTAGGGCTAGGTTTAGGGTAGTGCATAGAGTTAGAGCTAGGGTTAGGGCTATAGTTACATTTAGGATTAGGGCTAGGTTTAGGTTAGGGTTTGGGATAGGGCTATGATTATGTTTAGGGTAAAGGTTAGAATTTGAGCTAGGGTTAGGTCTAAGGGG
>NW_026012293.1:0-2745 GCF_001458135.2 Marmota marmota marmota | reverse complement strand
GGGTAAATTGGACTCTGAAGGAAGTCCTTACCAAATTAACAATGGAATTAAACTTAGACTGGGTCAAACTCCTTCCCTTGGCTTTGCTTTGGATCAGAGCTCTCCCTAAGAAACCATCTTTACTGTCCCCCTTTGAGATAATGTATGGAAGACCTCTTATACCCCCTGGGTTGGTCATTTCACAAGGACTTCTCACACGAGATTTGTCTTTACCTCTCTTGTTTCATCTCCGCTCGGAACTCTGGAAATATCAAGACTGGCTTCTTCCGGACCCAGACTCCTCTCCAAACACTCCTCCCTTAACACCTTGGAGTTTAGCCTATTATAACACCCTGGAGGAGAAAGGGCCTCTTGCCCCAAAATGGGAAGGCCCCTATCCTGTCATTCTCTGTACCCCCACCGCCGCCAAACTTTCCTTACCAGGCAACCGTCTCACCCCCTGGATTCACATTTCTAGGTTGAAGCCATATTGCCAGGAGGCCCCATCTTCTGATGACAGAGGAGCCTCAAGAGTCACCTCCTAGACCTCCCCTTTACTCCTGCTCTCCACATCCTAACTATCCTCTAAAGCTTCGCCTGTCTCGTGTAACCACCCATACTCCACCATGACTCCCACTCTTTTAAGTGGTATTTTTACAGTCATCACCCTTCCCCAGGGGACATCATCATCCTCCTCTTATACTTGGAGATTCAAAGTCAGAGAGACATATGTCCAAGGCAACACTCGTTACACTCGCCTAGTTTCTTTGGTTGATTGCGCCCCTATGGGATGTAATGCATCTATCCTTTCCCTCTCTTCCCAGAATTCTGAACTTTTAAAAAAAGCCACCAGGCCTTACCTTTGCTTCTTATATGATCAGACAGAGGATTACTGCAAATGGTGGCTCAAAACCTAAGGGGGGTGCCCCTACTGGTCATGCAACATTCATAACCCATGTGCATGCATCGGGGATTCCTGCGTTGGAAATTTCAGATTGATCTCAGGGGGCTATCAATTGGCTATCACTGACCCTAACCATCCATGCTGGACCTCTAGGGTAAATGCTTCCTTCTACTGTGACATATCCTCTCCCACCGCCTGTGGCTCCATCTCCATCTCCCGAGAAATTCAACCCTCCCAGCCCTCAGTAGCTATAATCTCTACTGACATAAAGCATTCTGAACAGCAGTTGTTAGACTCCATACAGGATCCATATGAGCCTAATGTCGGGAGTCCACCACAGTATTCATGGCTATGACTACTTACTGAAACTGTAACCTTCTTAAATCTAACCCTCCCCACCATCACACCAACTGATTGCTACTTATGCGCCTCTCTGACTTGACCTTTGCTTGCAGCGGTTCCTTTGAACTTCTTGGCTTCTGACCTCTCAAATTTCTCCACTCCATCTGCCTGCCATTCTCTCCAAACCCTTTCACCGGATGCTCCATTATGGGAGCCCGAGGAGTCTAACCATACTGTGATTCCCCGATGCTGCCTCCTGGGCTTGGGTGTCTCACAGTCAAAGTTTCACCACTCTAACATCACCTTTAACTTCACACTCTATGCACCACCTGGCTCATTCTTCTGGTGTAATGGTTCTCTCATCACTATCTTATTCACCAACACCTCTACCCCATGTATACTGGTGACGCTTGTCCCGCAATTGACTCTCTATACCCTAGCTGAAGTGCAGGCCCTCTTGTCTCCCCAAATGCGGAATAAGCGGGCTGCTTTCCTTCCAATATTGGTGGGTCTCTCACTGGCTGTATCTGCGGCAGGAGCAGGAATTTCTGGTGGAGCTCTAGGACACTCCTTATGGGCTGTACAGGACTTAAGTTCTAAACTTGAACAAGCACTCACTTCTACGGCAGAGTCTCTAGCATCTTTACAAAGGCAGGTCACATCCTTGGCTCAAGTTACTCTTCAAAATCGATGAGCTATAGACTTACTCACAGCCAAAAAAGGTGGAACCTGTCTTTTCTTGAGGGAAGAATGCTGTTACTACATCAATGAATCAGGCCTTGTGGAAACTAATGTAGTCAAGCTCACCAACTTGGCTACCTCTTTGAAAAATCCACCAAACCAAAACCCATTTGCTACCTTCTTTTTAGCCCATTTCCAGTTGTGGCTGTTGCCTCTTTTAGGGCCCATATGCCTTCTTTTCCTGATGTGTCTGTTCCTGCCCTGTCTGCTTCACTTCCTACAGGGCCAATTACGGAAGATCTCTAGCCAAACTTTCAACCAGCTTCTGCTTAGGTAATACCAGCCTCTGATGACCAATGAACCCCCAACACCCTCAAGAGAACAGCTCACTCATTGCTGAAGCTCACTACCAGGCATGATGGAATGCAACGGACATCAGACAGTGGGAGACAACGAGCCTGGAGAACCTCTTAATCTGCCATCCTGGATTTTTAAGCCTTTATGTCCTTTTAAGCCTCCTCATGGCCCTTGGCCTCTTCTCTGTCAGTCCACCGACGTGGAACTTCTGCCAAAAACTGACATTTGCTTTAATTTTTATCTTCATCCTGTTTTTGTTCACTCTGATTTTTTTCAGGTGCTGGTGACACCATGTCAAGGCAATGATTTCAGTATTTCCTAGAGTCTCTGTTACAGGACCAGAGGCTGATACCAACTATTTCCTCCATCCAGGACTGGTTCGACGCCATTGACGACCTGTGGTTTCAGGGAACTTTCGTAGACTTCACCCCTATGGAAGTAGCTGTCATAGCCACTGGGTTTTATTTCTGGTTGCCATGATA
>NW_026012292.1:0-2745 GCF_001458135.2 Marmota marmota marmota | reverse complement strand
TTTTTTTTTTTTTTTTTTGCTTTGGGATAGAGTTGTTGTGGCCTGAATTGAAGTTTTTAGGTCCTGTGTGCACAGAAGGAAGGCTGAGTCCATTCCTCACCAAATGTTTTTCTTTGCTCATTTACCCTCTTGACTTGATTGTTTTTGCTTATTGATTTCTGCCACTTAGAATTGGAAACCCAGAATTAATAACCTTCAGGAGTGGTGGCACCCTGAAGTTGTATTCTCTCCTATCCAGCCTTCAGTGTTCACACATTTTGAATATGATCCTGTCTTTCTATTGATTTGTTATGGAGATTGAGAGAAACTGGAAGCCGGATGGGTAGATAAAACTGAAGGCATTAACTCTTGGGAGGCAAAATAAAATGATGGAATTTTACAAATGATTGTTCTATAGGGTTGGGGATGTAGCTCAGTGGTAGAGTGCTTGCAAATAAGTGCTTGATTTAATAACAAGGCAGTATTTTTTTTTTTTTTAATAGGAGAAACCAAAGAACTACGCTTTTTGGGGTGGGGGGAAGAAGTGGCATGTAATAGAAAAGTTGCTCTGTTCTAAGTGTTAGTTTTAAGCCTACAAGTGTTTGTCATCATCATTCTTTTGGCTGCTTCCAGGGATTATCTTGAACATATAACATCCATTGGCCCCAGGACTACAGGAAGTCCGGAAAATGAAATCCTGACTGTGCACTACCTTTTGGAACAGATTAAATTGATTGAAGTTCAAAGTAATAGACTTCACAAGATTTCAGTGGATGTACAACGGCCTACAGGCTCCTTTAGCATTGACTTCTTGGGAGGCTTTACAAGCTACTATGACAACATCACCAATGTCGTGGTAAAGCTGGAACCCAGAGATGGAGCCCAGCATGCTGTCCTGGCTAACTGTCATTTTGACTCAGTGGCAAATTCACCAGGTATGTACCTGTTTTGCAGACATTTTAAGACTTAACAGCTAAGAAAGTTTATTAACAACCTGAAGATGTTTGGGCAGTTTTAGGGGGCCATTTTCTTGGACAAGTCTTTTTGTTGTTGCTGTGATGAAAGGTATCAGTTTTAAGATCTAACCATTCAGTTTTCTCTTATATGCTTCATTATTATTACTTTTTAAAATATTAATGCTGGTAGCCCAATCATGAAATGTTTTTGGTAGACTGAAGCAGCCTAATCAGTGTTACCAGTCTGTGTCCTGTGTCCTAGAGTCAGGTCTGTCACTTCAAGTGTTTATTTAGTTAGGTATTGTAAAAGTAGTGGGGATACTTGGTAAAGAACAGTCTTTGCCTTTAAGGGATACATGATTTGGAGGATACCACTTCTGGCAGTTTCTGTTGACTTGTAAAGGGAGAATTTTGTGTGCCATTGCTGTTAGAGTACACAATTAATTTAAAATCTTGCTCTGAAATATCTGGAAAAATAGGATACTTGATATTTAGGACAGTGCCTGATATAATGTATATTTTCCAAATGATTGAAAATCTCCTAAATAGAACTTTCATTTTGTAAAATAAGATTCCTCAGAAAATTGTTTTCAATAGTTAAAGTAGGAAAAGTGGATAGATACAAATAGAAAATAGCATTTTACAATGTTATCATTTAGAATGTACTTGGCTTTTTCAGAAATCAGTATGCACATATTTGTTATGTAAAAGCTGGAGTACTTTCCTCCATGTTGGAAAAACCAGTGTCTTTTATGTCAGAATAAAAGCACTAATAAAACAAGCATCATCCTCTATTATACATCAGTTCTGGGAAGGGGCAAATAAGTATCATAATTGTTTAAAGGATATTATATAAGAAAGATTTGTATATAAGTAAATGTAGAGGAAGAAAAAATAATTTTCCCTCTGTCCTTCATAGTTCTTAGATGGATTGAATTCCTGTAATAACAAAAAGATTGTTTTTTTTTGGTTGGGGGGCAGTGCTGGGGATCTAACCCAGGACCTTGTGAATGCTAGGCAAACACTTTACCACCGAACCATATCCCTAGCCTGAGAAGATAGATTGAAAAGTGAAAAATCAAAGTTTATTACCATGTATTACAAGGAAGGTATCCAGGGAAAATGAGTAAATATCAAAGAGGTGGCTTAGAACTCTGGCTTATATAGCATCTTCAACAAAAAACACAGTGCCTTTTGAATTGACAAGACAAAGGAAAAGGACTCCGAGTCTCCATGGCCAGTACATTGTTTGAATATAAATATATTGTAGATAAAACTAGTTAGTAAAGTTTGTTATTTAGATTTCTCCGCTGCAGTTTCTAGGTTAATAAGGTTCTAAAATTGTCTTTGGTGATCAGCCTTTGACCTTCTTGGTAGAGAGGGAAGGTAGAATACCTCCATAAATTTATATCCTATTGCCTATTTTAGGCAAATAGGAGGAAGGCAAGAGCATTTATCCACTTCTCAGTTGCTTTCAGCTCAAAATAATCCTTATGCCAAAGTGGCATATATTGGAGTGGCATATTCTGTTACTCTTGGGGCCAAGTGTTATAAATTGCATATGTAGTGTGCTAATTAAAGAATGGTATTTTTGTGAGCCATTAGAATCCATTTTTACCTAAATTTTTATAAGAATACCTATACCAATAGTCTCAAGGAAATTTCTGTCAAAAAGTTGTTAAAAATAATAAAATAAGGTTTTGCACATTCATCAAATAGACTATTACCTAAATTATTCTTGTGGGATAGAAATTGAAGTATGAGTTTTTTTTTTTTTTTTTATGTATCTGAGGTATTGAGGGGTACCTGA
>NW_026012291.1:0-2745 GCF_001458135.2 Marmota marmota marmota | reverse complement strand
TGCTGAGTTGTTGAGGCTGGCTTTGAATTTATGATCCTCCTTCCTCAGCCTCCTGAGCTGCTGGGATTACAGGTGTGCGTCACTGCGCCTGGCAGGAATTGATTTTTAAGAATTTTTCATCTTGGGGTTGAGGCTGTGGCTCAGTGGTAGAACACTTGCCTAACACAGGTGAATCACTGGGATTGATCCTTAGCACCATATATAAATAAATGGAATAAAAGGTTAAAATAAAATTTCATCTTGATTTAATTTTTTTGTATTGGGGATTGAATCCAGGGGCTCTTAACCATTGAGGCACATCCCTGGCTCTTTATATTTTATTTAGAGATAGGGTCTTGCTGAGTTGCTTAGGGTCTCGCTAAGTTGCTGAGGCTGGCTTTGAACTTGTGATCCTCTTATCTAAGCCTCTAGAGCTGTCAGGATTACAGCTGTGCACCACCACACCTGGCTCATCTTTATTTAATATTATGTTATAATTTTGTAAAAAATTTGCATGGTTCCAAAGTCAAATCTAGATGAAAAGGTACATTCAGATAGGTATGGCTTTCACCACTGTCCCTTCTACCCTGTTTCTTCTTTCCTGCTATGGTAACACACTATTTATTCTTGCTTATTTTATAAAATATCAAGAGATATCTGTGCTCCCCTTTTTCTTAGCTAAAAGGGCTTATTGTATACTGTTCTACACTTTTCACATAAGACATGCTTTCTTTTTTTATAGATTCATAGTTATATACTATGATGTATTTTAAAAGATTTTGTTTTTATTGTCATGAATAATTACCTCGCTTTTTCACTTCTTTAGTTTTTTGTGAATCTATTGCTATTCTGTATGAGCAAAATCTTAAGTTTGTTTTCCCCAGAGATCTTTTTTCCTGGAGTTCACCATCCTAGGGTCACTTTGCCTTTTGCATAGCTGTGATCCTGGCATTCTTGCCGTTCTAACGGTCTTGGTCTTTTCTGTTTCTTAGATCCCCCGTCTTCTTGGTTTACACATTCATTTGGCTAGAGTACAACCTCTATTAGCTTCCTGAGGAAGGGTGCTTAGGAGGTACATTTTTGGAGTTTTTGCATGTCTGTAAGTCTCTTTTCCGTATCAACATATGACTGATAAATTTTCTAGATTTAAAATCCTGGGTTTAAAATCATTTGGTTTTATAAATTTGAAGACACGATTTCATTGTCAACTGACTGCCAGTGTTGTGTAAGTTAAGTCTTGATCCTTTGTAGATAATTCATTGACCCTTCCCTCACCTTTTTTTTTCTTTAGAAGCTTTTATGGAACCAATATTTATCCTTGAAACTTCATGGCCATGTGGGCTTTCTTTCTAGGCCTTGACCCTCTGGAAACTTAATATTTTTGATCTAGGAAATTTTCATGTTATTTCTTTGATTACCCCTTCTGCCACATTTTCTATGATGTCTCTGTGCCTCCTATTGTTTGGATATTAGACTTCTTGGATGGCTTTTGTTAATCATTCCTTTCTCCTATTTTCTTTCTTTCTTTCTTTTTTTTTGTACCAGGGATTGAACTCAGGGGGGCACTGACCACTGAGCCACATCCCCAGCCCTATTTTGTATTTTATTTAGAGATAGGGTCTCACCGAGTTGCTTAGTGCTTTGCTAAATTGCTGAGGCTGGCTTTGAACTTGTGATCCTCTTGTGACAGCTCCCGAACCTCTAGGATTTCAGGTGTGTACCACCGTGCCTGGCCCCTTTCTCCTATTTTCTCTTTGTGTCTTCCTTTTTTGTGAAAATGTCTTTACTTAAAACCCACACTTTGTGGGGCTGGGGTTGTGACTCAGTGGTAGCATGCTTGCCTAGCATGCATGAGTCATGGGGTTCGATTCTCAGCACCACATACAAATAAATAAAGGTCCATCAACAACTAAAAAAATATAAATTTTTAAAATATTTTTTATTTTTTAATTTTTAGGTGGACACAATATCTTTATTTTATTTTTATGTGGTGCTGAGAATTGAACCCAGCACCTCAGCATTCTAGGCGAGCATGCTACTACTTGAGCCACATCCCCAACCCCTTAAAAAAAATTAAAAAAAAGCCCACACTTTTATTGAATTTCTACTACCCTTACTTTTCAAAATATTTCTCTTATTATTTCATTTATGTGGTGCTTTTTTCTGTTCTCCAACTTGTCTGTTTCCTTCAGGGTTTTTTTTCCTCATTATTGTCTTGGGCATGTCTTGCATCATGGAGGCTTTAATCAAAATAGCAGGTGATACTTGGCCTGGCTTTTCGTATTTAAGAGTGAGTCCTTAAACAATGGACTGGACTGGCTGTTCAGTTTGGGTGGGTTTACTTATACTTGTGTTTATTTCTGGTGATTGTTAGATGTTCTGATCATATATATATATATATATATATATATATAAAATTGATTGAAGATTGAACCTAAGGATGCTCAACCACTTGAACCACATCCCCAGCCATTTTTATTTATTTATTTATTTTGGTGATGCTGGGGATTGAACCCAGGGCTTTGTGTATATGAGGCAAGCATTCTACCAACTGAGCTATATTCCCAGCCCTTTTTAATTTTTATTTTGAGACAGGGCCTCATTACATTTTTTAGGACCTTGCTGAGTTGCTGGGGCTGGCTTTTGAACTGGTGATCCTTCTACCTCAGCTTGCTTAGCCACTGGGATTACAGGTGTGCACCACCGTGCTCAGCTAAATAGGATTTTTAAAAAATTTATTTATTCTAATTAGGTATATATGATAGT
>NW_026012290.1:0-2746 GCF_001458135.2 Marmota marmota marmota | reverse complement strand
ACTGGCATCTCCATATTTCCAGATGCTGGGGACAGAGCCCATCCTACTCTCAGGTCCCTGCATGGAATTGTCAGTGCATTCCTGGCTTTCTCTGTGAGTTAGGCGTGTCCACAGTCCAGTTGTGTGTGGATCAATTTCATGCATCAGCATAGATAATGGCACCCAGATAGATATCTGGGTAACACTACTCCAGATGTTGCTGTGAAGATTTTTTTTTAAAATGAGATGAAAATTTAAATCATCAGAATTTAAGCAACGCTGATGCCAGGGGTGGGCCTCCCTCAGTCATTTGAAATCCTTAAGATTAAGACACCTCTCCTGAGGAGGAGGTAGCTGCCAGCAGCCCACCTTGGGAGCCCAGCTGAGCATCAGCTCTTTCCTCGGGCTCCAGCCTCCCAGCCTCCCTGCAGAGTTTGGGGCTTGCCAACTTCCACAGTCATGTGAGCCAATTCCTTAAAATAAGCCTCTCTCTGGAGAAAACAAGAAACTCTCCCCACAGTCGCAGTCTCCATTCCTGGCCATGTGGCCACACTGGCACAGTGGCCTGCCTCACTGCCCACTCTGTGTTCCCTTTGCCCTCAGAAGACTGTGGTAGCTGTGGCTCCTATCCTGAAGATAGAGGTGCCCACGTCTGCACTCTTGGAGAGTCTTGGGCCGCTAGTCCTGTCTGCATGGGATTGTCTTAATTTCTACTGTCTTTAGCCATGGGCCGTGGCAACACCAAGAGAACCCCGTGTTCTCCCACACCTATGCTGTGGAGAAGTGGTCCGGTTTCCCCTGGCGGTGATCATTGGTCACCAGCCAGCACGTAACTCCCACGTAACTCAGAGGCCTGGGGAGCCCAGGTGGCCAAGGAGTCTCCACTCTGGTCCAGTGGAATCATGTTTCTTGGTAGAAGCATCCTTCCTTTCTGTTTGGGAAGATGAAAGAGTTCTGGAGAGGAATGGGGGTGACAGTGCAGAGTGAATATACCTGTGCACTTAAAATGATTAAAATAGCCAAGTTTCTATCACGTATATTTTTCCATAACAAAAAGGAAAAATTACTACAGATGAAAATGGTCATAGGCTCTCGGGCAGCAGAGCAGGAACCTGCAGGGACAGAAAGTGAAAATGCTGCTGCTCACTCCCCAGGGTGTGTGCCCTCCATTCAACCTCTCCAATGCTGGACTGTGGGTCCTGGCTGCTGGACCACCAAGGGAGCACCCACACCCCAACTGGCAGGTTCTGTGGAGAACTCCAATAGCACAGGCCATTTCTTATCACCTCTGCTGTCACCTTGAACTATCGCAAAAAGCCTGCTCCGCCATGAAGGAAGCCGTGAGTGCACAGAGGCTGGACCCAGAGGGTGTGTGGTCTGCGAGGTAGAGAGGGGACCGTGGCATTCTAGGCAGAGAAAAGAGCTCAGCCAGGGTGGAGGTGAGGTCCAGGACTGTGGGTCAGTTTGCTGGACAGGATGAGCAAGGAAAAGCCGGGTGGGGCGCATTGTGAAGTCTCTTGAGGCTTTCTTATGTATAAGCACTGAGCTTTATTACTCGTTCAGAAAGCCCTATGTGGATGATTACTCAGAACTGACTTTTATTTTATTTGGATAATTCAGAAAACTCCACCTGGATGACTTTTCAGAAGTGACTATTTAGATAAAAACATCTTATGAAACTCAATGGTACCTTTGCAATTTTCCTGTGATCTTCTTACATTATGTTAATGTACATGGAATTAGCCAAGTAGGATTTTTGAAAATTTTTCTTGTATATAGTAAATCTACTTAAAACACAAAAACCACATGACCAGCTGACACCATGATATTAATGAGTGTATCATATACTTTTAAAACATAGACTTTTAGCCAGGCACAATGGTGCACACTTGTAACCTCAGCAGCTTGGGAGGCTGAGACAGGAGAATTGTGAGTTCAAAGCTAGCCTCAGCAACTGAGGTGCTAAGCAACTTAGTGAGATCCTGTCTCTAAATAAAATAACAAAATAGGGTTGGGGATGTGGCTCAATGGTCGAGTGCCCCCGAATTTAATCCCTCATACCAAAAATAAATAAATTTAAAAAAATAAACTTCTAGTTTTGGAGCAATTTTGAAACTTACACAAAAGTGACAAAGTGGTTTTCATCTATACAATTTCTATTGGATTTTCCTTATCAGTCATGGGAGGAAGGTATGTTAAAATCTGAATCCACTGCTTAATTTGTGAATTTCTTGTAATTCTTTTGATGTTTGCTTTATAGATTTAGATAATGTATGACTAGATGCAAATAAATTAAGAATTTTTCTGTCTTCCTTATTACTTTGAAAATCAGTGACTGACTTTGAATGTAGTAATTTTTCCTCTTATTGTGATAAAGTATATAGCACACAAAATTGGGTAATATTTGCGTATTCTGTATTCCTCTGTTTCTTGCTGTGTGTAGGGAGATTGACTAATGTAACATTCGAGCCTCTTTCTGCCCCGACTTACACTGATGGCTGGGTTTGGCAGAAGAAATGAGGCCCGCACCATCTTGCTGTCTTTTTGGAGTGAGTAGCTCTCAGGAAGGAAACATGTGACCCTTTTCCTCCATGTGGTGAGTTTTGTGAAAAGCAGGTCCCTGGTACATGATGGGTGGTGGTGCCACTGTGGAGATCAGAAGTGTCTGTGACTGGCTAAGTTGGCCTCATGTTAGGGTTCTTATTAGGAAATGTAATTTCCTGGAAATATAAGTTATATTTTTGCCGCAGTCTGGCTGGGCACAAAA
>NW_026012289.1:0-2746 GCF_001458135.2 Marmota marmota marmota | reverse complement strand
CTCTAGTTCCTTTTTTTTTTTTTTTTTTTTTTTTTGTAGTATTCTTGGACTTCAGAGAAGAAATGGGAGCGAGGGTACTAGTGTATGCCATGTGGGGAAAAGAGGGTCTCAAGTATAAGCAAACAGCAATGGGATGGACCAGTGAAAAAGGATACCAAAATCATAAGGGCAAGAGAGAGAAGTGGGATAAGACAATCTAGTGAGAGGTAAGCAATAGAAGGGACAGATTTTGAATTTTTACCATCCAGAGTTGGGGTCAGCAAAAAGAATACACAAAAAAGAAAGAAGGAAATCCTAGAGTCTAGAATCTGCCAGGAATGATCCTGGATTAGGACTATGGTTTCAGGGATGGAAAGAACAAGGGAAAAGAAATTGAGCAATACCAGACATCAAATTGATCAATACCAGTCATCAAACGGCAGTGATACTGGTCTGATGAAGTGAGTCAAAAATCATTCCTCATTTTCTTGCTCTAAAACAGTGGTTCTCGGCTTTTAGCATGCATCAGAAACATCTGAAGGGTGAAATGATGCTGCTACTGTTGGTCCAAGGACCACACATTGAGAACCAGCCCACCATTCTTAAAAACAAAACAAAACACTTTGCTGATGAAGAACCTGGGGGTGTCCGGGAGGCAGGGTGTAGAGGAAGAAACAAAGTTGCTTAGCTTCAAGTCAATCAAAAGATCATGATGAGTGAGGTACATGATACAGTATTCAGCTATGTATCTTTGAAACCAGCTAAATTCTTTCAAATAATAGTTTTATATTTATATAATGAATTCGGGATATATGTTAAATTTAGCTATATGATTTGGGGATAGTTTTGGTGGTGGTGGTGGTAAGAAGTTGATGTCTAAGAAAGTTGCTGCCTATTTTGAGAAACCATGGACTCTCAAAATAAATTTCCCATGGGAAGGCCTCCACAGAGAAGAAAGGAAGCCATTGTTTTCCCCAAGTCAAATGAAATGTCTAGGCCTCTGAATCTCAAATAAATGAACAAATAAAACATAAAAGCACAGATGAGACCATCCTTCAAAGACAAAATCATTAAAAACAAAAGACAAGTTACAATGGTAATAATCGAATTTAATAATACAGGTTAATTATATAAACAGAGAAACTACGTTCCTTTAAGTTCTGTAGTCCATAGTTCTGTGATGAGCTATGATCCACCAAAGACCAGATATATTGGATATATAGTCTTACAACTATATACAATTATAAATGCATATTGGAACCTATGTATATCTTCCAATTTCAGAACCGAGAACTATGCTGCTTAGACCAGTGGATCTGAGAATACTGAGGCTGTTCCATCCTCCCATCCCACCTCCCCCCAAAAGCCCCAAGGATTGGGATTTAATTTGCTGGGGTTGGGGTGTGACAAAAGTATACTTTTCAAGCTTCCCAGGTGCAGCCAAGACTGCAAATCACTGCAAAAACCAAGCAAGGAGAGGATGCAACGAGTACATCACAGGCATTGTTTGCCTCTCTGAGTTAAATATGACTTTTCCCAACAAGAACCTATTTAAATCATTATATGCAGTAGATATCTTTGTTGAAGAAAAATACTACATGGAAATAAGTGTAAGATTATGACAGTCATTTTTGAATTTGAGAAATAACTAGGTTAAGCCAGGAGGAGATTCCCCCCTCCCCTTTCACTGCTATAAATACAACATTCTCTTCCTCTCTCTCTCTCTCTCTCTCTCTCTCTCTCTCTCTCTCTCTCAACTGTAACATGGTAACCTACCCCTTTGGTGATCTGCAGCAAGTCATGTAAACAGAAACATTATAACTGTTATTATAAAAGCAGTTTCCTATAAATGAGAATTTATGCTTATATCTAAATAAACTTGAAACCTTATCACACACTGGCTCCAGGAAAACAACTCTGGGTTTGGACAACACAACCCAGAATAATATTCTACTGCCAGATGATGTTTTTGAATATACAGGGTCATCTTTAATCACATAGTATAGGAATAACTTGTCCTCCACAGACAGTAAAACAGATTTGGGAATGGGATGGGGGTGTAGATGGGGGAGATCGAGTCAGCTCTTAACTGTGGAATTCTTGGCCAACTGTATGACATCATTAGACACATGTTTGTAAATAAGTACATTCTACTTCAGTTTTCACTGAATACTGTTTTCACTGATACTATTGTGTTTTAGCGATTGATTAAAATTGCCATTTCATGACGCTTCTAGAACATACTATCCACATACAGTTCTTATACCTAGAAAGTCCTCAAAAATTTAGCGTTGGAAGAAAGCTTAGGGCTTATCAAGTATTTTAATTTTATAGTTGAGGGACCACTCCACATTCCTTCGAAGGTATTGGTGAGGATCTGGAGAAAATGAAACCCTCGTGCATCAGTGGTTGGGAATTTATAGCCAATTTGGAAGCAGTTTGGCAATTTCCTAGAAGTTAAACATAAATACATCACCAAATAAGCAATTCTATTCCTAGGTATCTACCCAAAAGGAATGAAAACATATCCACACAAAGACTTGCATGTTAATTTTCATAGCAGCATTATTCACAGTTGTTAAACTGTGGATATAGCCAGCCCAGTGATACATGCCTCTAATCCCAGCCTCTTGGGTGGCTGAGGCAGGAGGATACCAAGTTCAAGGCAATCTGGGCAACACAATAAGACCCTGTCTCAAATTTAAAAAGGGTCTGGGGATTTAATTTGTTGGCAGAGTGCCCCTGGGTTCAATCTGCAATCCAAAAA
>NW_026012288.1:0-2746 GCF_001458135.2 Marmota marmota marmota | reverse complement strand
TCCTCCTCCTCCTCCTTCTTCTTCTTCTTCTTCTTCTTCTTCTACTTCTGCTTCTTCTTTCTTCTTGTGAAAATGGAACATCCTTATTATACTAACTTGAGTAGGCCATAATTTCCTATTTTTAGCAAGAACATTTCTTTATTTTGGGGGGGGGATTTATCTGCTTTCTTAGAGGTTCTGTTTGACAATGTTGTATTCAACATAACTGGCTTTATTTTGGCTTGATCTGGTCTTCTGGGGCCACATGCAGGAACTCAGTCCTAAATAATGGCCTCTTAAATATTTTGTTTAATACTTTCTACTGTGTTGTTCCACTAGATGTTGAATAAAAAAGATTCTTTCATATCTGTCTTCTGGTCAGGTTTAACTGATGGCAGTCACCATGTGAGCATTTAAGAGAGAAGGAACAGCTGGTTGGAGGTATACTTTCTTAGTTCTTTCTCACCTGAACCTGTGAGACCGGCTTTGTTGCTCAACCAAAGGACACAGATGCTGGATGTGGCCATGCATGTTCAGACATTCTCTCTTCTGGTTTCCAATATTATTTCTTCTTTTTGCTACTTCAGGTTTTCATTTGCAACCAGGCTCCCTACTCTTGCAATTATCAGGGTAGTGCTTATATAATACACACTTGGGATACCCTTGTAGGATTTCTCAGTCTTTACCATACTTTTGTAAACACTTCCTTTCTGAAACATTCCTCAATATCCTAGTTGGAGTGTGCCATCTCTTCTGTTGAGAACAATGGTGACATTAACTCTCCATTATAAGCAGATCGAGATAGCTTCCTGATTCACAATGTTTTTTCCTTTTGTTTATTTCTTTTTCCATGTTATTTTCTTTTTTAAGTTGACAGAGTAGAATGTCTGTATTTAACTTTTACAATATGATGGTTTGCAGAATATGCACATTGTGCCATGACTAAGTGTAACTAATATATGGCTATTTAACATAGTTGTGATTTTGTGGTGAAAATAGCCTACATACACCATTTTATCATTTTACAAGACTACAATATATTTTTAACAAAGTCACCAAGTTGTACCATAGATAATTTGGACTTATTATTTCAATAATTAAGATTTACTATCCTTTTTCCAACAGTCCATGTTCCACAAACACCCAGCCTCTGGTAACCAACACTTTGCTCTCTACTTTTATAAAATCAAATTTTTTTTTATTCCACATATAAGTTATATTATGCACTATTTATCTTTCTGTGCCTAGCTTAAAAAATTTAATATCATAACTCTGTTTTCATTGATGTTCATAAATGACAGGATTTGTTTCTTTTTTATAACTAAATAGGAGTCCCTTGTATATATGCACAACATTTAAAAAATCCATTTATCCAGAAGCAGAACCTTAAATTGATTTGATATTTTGCCTAATGAACATCATTATGTTGATTTAAATTCCACTAGCTATAAACCCAATGGCAGGATTGCTGAGTTATTTACCTTGCATATGTCATTTCTTTCTTTATAAGAGTTTATCAACAAGAATCAACATGGGATTAAAAAAGCAAAAAATAGTGAATTTTATAAATATTAATTCCCAATATGAACCATTTCTCTCATTATGCTTTGAGCTCTACGATCAAGATCTGTCAGGTAACAAGTGTTGGGAAATGTTCCCAATAATATTTTTTTTCATTTAATATCATTTTAATACTGATCCATAAAAATTGTACACAATTATGTGGTATAATGTGATATTTAGATACTTTTATATATTCAAATAAAAGTAAACTTATCAGTCTTCTTAAACATTTATCATTTCCTGTGGAAAAGGCCTATTTTTATTAAATATACAATGCATTATCCATAGTCACCCCTGTGCAAAAGAACATGAAAACTTATTATATCTATTTAACTGCTACCTAGCACTTGTTGACAAACTTCTTGTTTCTCCCTCCCCCTTACTTTCTATAATTCTGGAAATAGGTATTCTACTTTGAATTCATCTGGGAATCTATATGTGAGTGAGATTATGAATTACTGATTGTTCTATATCTTGCTTACTTCATTTTATGTAATGACTTCTAGTTCCCTCCATCTTGTTGAAAATGACAAAATTTGATCTATTTCTTGTGGCTGAATAGTATTTCATTGTGTATATGTATGTTTCTTTATTGACTCTAAGTGGATGACACTTAGATTGATTCTATTTCTAGGCTATTATGAATAGCACAGCATTAATCATATGAGTGTACATGTCTTTTAGGCATACTGAATTCATTTCCTTTGGATGTAAACCCAGTGGTTTGATTGCTGGATCATATGGTGATTCTGTTTTTAATTTTTTGAGAAACTTTCATACTCCAAAAGAGCTGTAATAATTTACAGTCCCACAAAGAGCGGGAGGGTTCCCTTTCTCCCACATCCTCTCAGGTACTTGTTGCCATTTCGGTAATAACCACTCTAACTACAGTGAAGTAAATATATCATCTCTATTTTTATTTTCTTGATCATTAGTGATATGTGTGTTTTTCATATGCCTGTCGGTCATTTATGTTTTCTTTAGAAAAATATCTATTTAGGTTTATTGACCATTTTTAAATTGGATTATTTTGGTTTTTGCCATTTAGTTGTTTGAGTTTCTCATATATCTATCTATCTACCTATCTATATATATCTATCTATATATATATATATATATATATACATATATATACATATATATATGTGTATATACATATATATATATATGTGTGTATATATATATATATATATATATAGAGAGA
>NW_026012287.1:0-2746 GCF_001458135.2 Marmota marmota marmota | reverse complement strand
TTACCCTAACCCTAACGATAACCATAACACAAACACTAACCCTAACCCTAACCCTAAGCCTACACCTAACAATAACCCTAACTTCAAAACTAACACTAAACCTAACACTAACCCTAACCCTAACCTTAATACTAATCGTACCCCTAAACTTTACATAACCCTAAACCTAACCATATCCCTAATTTAACCCTAAAACCAACCCTAACCATAACCCTAAACCTAGAGCTAAAAGAAACCCTAATCCTAACCCTAACCCTAAACCTAAATCTAACCCTAACCATAATACTAACTGTAACCACAACCCTAACCCTATAACTAATGCTAACCCTAAACCTAAGCCTAAACCTAACATTAACCCTAAACCTAACCCTAAACCAAACTGTAACACTAACAAAACCCTACCCCTAACTTTAACACTGACCCTAATCCTAACATTAATCTAACTGTAACCTAACTGTAACACTAACCCTAACCCTAACCATAACACTAACCATAACACTAACCTACCCCTAACCCTATCACTAATCCTAACCCTATCAAAAATGCTAATATTAACCCTAATCCTAACCCTAAGAGCAACCATAACCCTAACCCTAAGACTAACCCTAACACTCATCTAATCCTAACCCTAAACCTAACACTAACCCTAAACCTAACCTTAAACCTAAGACTCACGTAATCCTAACCCTAAACCTAACATTAACCTTAACCCTAACCTTAACACTAGCCAAAACCTAATTATAACCCTAACCCAAACACTAATGGTAATCCTCATCCTAAATCTAACTAACACTATCCCTTACCCTAACCCAAATCCTAACCATAACACAAACCCTAACACTTACCCTAACACTAACCGTAACCCTAAGCCTAACTCTAATTCTAACACTTACCCTAACCCTAATTCTAACTCTAAAGTTATACCTAACACTAACCCTATTCCTGACACTAACACGAACCCTAACACTAACCCTTACCCTAATCCTAACATTAAAACTAACCCTAACCCTTACCCTATCCCTAATTATAAGCTTAACACTAACCCTAACCCTAACCATAACACTAACCATAAGCATAACCCTAACCATAAACCTAACACAAACCGAAACCTTAACCATAACCATAACCCTAAGGTAACACTAACACTAACCTAACCTAATTCTAACACTAACCCTAACCCTAAAACTAACCCTAACCCTAATCCAAAGGGTAACACTAACCCTAAACAAAACCTGACCTTAAACCTAACACTAACCCTAACCGTAACCCTAACTTTAACTCTAACTCGAACTGTAACCCTAAACCTAACACTAATCCTAAACATAACTTCAACACTAACACTAACACTAACCTTAACCCTAACCCTAACACTAACCCTAACTCTAAAACTAACCCTCACACTAACCCTAACCCTAACCCTAACCCTAACCCTGAACTTTACCCTAACCCTAACCCTAAAACAAACCCGAAACCTTACCCTAACCCTAAACAAAACTCTTACAATGACCCTAACCCTAACCCTGAACCTAACACTAAACCTTACAACAACTATAACCCTAAGACTAACCCTAACACTAACCCTAACCCTTACACTAACACTAATCCTAACCCCAATATAAACACTAACCCTAACACTAAACTAATTCGAACCCTAACCATATCTCTAAAACAAACCCTAACCCTAACTCTAACCTTAAATATAACCCTATCCCAAACTCTAACCCTATCCATAACCCTAACACTAACATAACCCTAATTCTAACTCTAATCCTAACTGTAACTTTACCCTAACCCTAACCCTAACACAAACCCTAACACTAACACTAACCCTAAACTTAACACAAAAACTAACTATAACCATAACACTAATCCTTACAATAACCCTAATATTAACCCTAACAATAAGCTTAACCCTAACCCTAATACTAACCCTAAACCTCACTTAAACCTTACCCTAACCCTAATGCTAACCGTAGAACAAACTCTAACCCTAACCCTAAACAAACCCTAACCCTAAAATTAATCTCAACCCAAACACTAAACATAACAATATCCCTAACCCTAACCCTAACCCTAATCTTAACCTGAACAGTAACACTAAGTGTAACCCTAGCTATAATCCTGACAGTAACTCTCTTATCCTAAAACTAATGCTAAGACATACTCGAACCCTAACACTATCTCTAAACCTAACCCATACACAAAACCTAACCCTAACCATAAAAGTAACCCTAACCCTAACCCGAACCCTAATACTAATTTTATCTTTAATCCTAACCCTAATCCTCATACTAACCCTAAACCTCACCCTAACTCTAACCCTAACCCTAACACTACCCCTAACACTAACCCTAAACCTAAAACTAAACATAAACCAAATCCTAACCCTAACATTAACTCTAAATCTAACCCTAACCCTAATCCTACACTGAACCCTAAACTTAACACAAAACCCTAACCCTAACACTAACCCTAAATTTACATTTAACCCTAACACTAACCCTAACCATAACCCTAAATTTAAGCCTAATCTTAGCCTTAACCCTAACCCTAACCCTAATACTAAGCCTAACAGAAACCCTAAATCTCATCCTGACACTTACTCTAATGTTAACATTAAACCAAATTACAACCCTAACCCTAAAGCAAAAACTAACAGTAACCCTAAAACTATCCCTAACACTAACCCTAACTCTAATACTAACCCAAACACAAATTCTAAAGTTAACCCTAACCATAACACTAA
>NW_026012286.1:0-2746 GCF_001458135.2 Marmota marmota marmota | reverse complement strand
GCCCCACGAAAAAAGGCGTCAGCTGATATGGCCTCGGATCTGGGGAAGGGCCCTCCTTAAGACTGAGCCATACTATGCAGCCACTTCTGCAGAGTGGGATAGGACCTCTACTCTCACCTGTATTGTTTTAAGAAATCAGAAAGGGGGAACTGTGGTGAGCCGCTTCTGCCGTTTCTGCAGACTATGGTCGCCATTACAAGATGGCGCTGGCTCCGCTGTGGTCTGTGACAAACAACTCCTTATTTGGGAGAGTTGGCACATGATTTTTCATCACCCTATGAGAAAGCTCCATGTGGCAGCTTTGCATTGGGGCTTGAGATGCTTTATTAAGGCTGGGAGGGGCATCTGAGGGAGAGAAGAAGAAATATCAAGGGCCTGAATAAACTGCTGAAAGAAGATTCCTGAGTTGCGTCTTCCTTGCGGGCAAGGGGTCGTGACACCCTAATACAAACCCTCAGTCTAAATCTGACAACCTTAAACAAGACCCTAAAACTAGCTCTACCAGTAAACTTATACCTAAACCTAAGCCTAACATTAGCCCTAGACCTAAGCCTAATCCTCAATATAGCCATAATTCTAGACCTAGACCTAAAAAAACCTGAGCCCTATTCCTAATGTAATCCTTAACCTAAAGTGAACACTAACCCTATCCCTAAATGTAAACCTAGTCCTAATTGTGGCTTTCACCCTAAACCTAACTCTAAACTGAACACTGACCTTAACATTAACACTAAACCTAGCTCTAAACCTGAACCTAACCCAAAACCTAAAACTAACACTAGACATAGCCATAACTCTAACCCTAAAACTAGATCTAATCAGAACCCTAGATCTTACATTACACATAGCGTTAACCCTCGCCTAATCCTAACACAAAACCTAGCACTATTCTGAGGCCTATTCCTACCCTTAAAATAACCATAATCTTAAATGTAGCCATAAACCTAACCCTCGCCTTAGACATAACCCTTAGCCTAAACCAAACCCTAGGCCTATTCATAAACATAAATCTAACCCTAGCCCTAATCCTAAACTTAACCCTAGTACTAACCCTAGCTCTAAACCTAACATTACGCTAACCCTCACCCTAACCGTAACCTTAATAATAACCCTAGCCCTAAACCTAACCGTATCCATAACCCTAATCTTAAACCTAACCCTCGACTTAACCCTAAACCTAACCCTTGCCATAAACTTAACCCTAAACCATACTATAAATAAAAACTAAACCTATCCCTGAACCTAAATTTAAGCATAACCTAAACTTAACCCTAAACCTAATCTTACATCTAATCCAAAACATTACTCTAAAACTAGCCCTAACCTTAATGAAAAACCTAGCCCTAAACCCAACCCTAACCCTAATCATAACCATAACCCTAACCTAGAACTAACACTAAACCTAACACTCCCCCTAGCTCTAACCGTAGCTTAAACCCTAACCATTACACTACACCGTTTGGCTAGGGTTACCTAGCCCTAGCCCTAATCATAAACCTAACTCTACCCTTAACCCTAATATTAAGCCTAGCCCTAATCCTAGCCCTAATATAGCCTTATTCCTAACCCTAACTCTTACCCTAGAATTAAGATTAACTATAATTCTCACACAAGACCTATCCCTATTCTAACCCTATACCTTACCGTAACCCTAACCCAAGCCCTAAGCCTAGTCATAACCCTTGCCCTAGGACTAAATCTAGATCAAAACATATCTCTAAAACTAACCCTATCCCTTATCATAAACCTAACCCAAGCCCTAACCCTAGTCATAATCCTTAGCCCTAGAACTTACCTATCTCTAAAAGTAACCCTAACCAGAGACCTCAGCCTAACCCTGAAATTAGCTCTAACCCTAATGCTATTCCTAAAATTAGCCCTAACCCTAGCCCTAGCCCTAAAACAAAACTGACCCATACCCCTAACACTAACCCGTACCCTAGGCCAAACCCTAACCATACACCAGCCCTAACCCTTCCCTAATTTGAAACCTAACCCTAACCCTAAACCTAACCATGACCCTGACTCATATCCAAATACTAAACCTAGCTCTAAACATCACCCTAACCTTAAACCTCACCCTAACACTAGGCCTAGCCCTAAACTTAACCCTAAAACTAAACTTAAATGTAATCCTATTTCTTTCGTTAGTCATAACCATAACACTAGCCCCAAACCTAATACAAAATTAGCCCAAATCCAAGTCCTAACACGAGCTTTAACCACAAACCTAACTCTAACCCTAGTACTAACCTTAGCTCTAACCCTATCGCTTACCCTAAGCCAAACCCTCACCCTAATGCTAACCGTATTCTTAGCACTATCCTTAGCCTAACCAAAACCTAACTCTATAACTAGTCCTAACCCTAGCCTTCATTCTAGATCTAACCATAACCCAAACCCTAACCCCATCTCTCACCATTATTCTGACCCTATCACTAATCTTAGCTCTAAATCTAAATCTAACCCTAAATAGAACCCTAACACTAGACCTACTGGTAACCTTACACCTAAACCTAACCCTAACACTAGCTCTAGACCTAAACCCAATCCTAAATCTAGCCATAACTACAGCTCTAGACCTAAAGACAAACTAGACCTTGCCTTAACAATAACCCTTATCCTAACCCAAACACTAACCCTACCTCTAGACCTCACCCTAGTCCTAATTCTGCCTTTAACAATAACCATTACCCTACCTGAACACTGTCCATGACACTAACACTAACCCTAGCTCTAAACTTCA
>NW_026012285.1:0-2746 GCF_001458135.2 Marmota marmota marmota | reverse complement strand
ATACCTTCTTCTATCCCAATGACTATCAAGTTTGTTTTTTTTATGACATCCCATATCTCTTGGATAGATTGCTCGTGAGTTTTAAGCATCCTTTCTTTGTTGACTACATTCTTTTCAAGTTGATAAACTTTGTCTTCATTATCTGATGTTCTGACTTCTACTTGATCTAGTGTATTTGTAGTATTCTCGTTTGAGTTTTTGATTTGGTTTATGGTTTCCTGCATTTCTAGGATTACTGTTTGATTTTTTTTTTTAATCTCTATCTCCTGGTAGAGCTCGTTCATTGCCATTTGAATTTGTTTATTTATTTCGTTTTCAAAATATACTTTCAATGCTTGGACTTGCTGTCTCATGTCTTCTCTAATATTCCGTTCCATCTGAGTTAGGTATGCCTTGAGTTCTTTCTCTGTCCATTTTTCTGATGCCTCTAGGTCCTCCTGTAGATTTAAGTTGTCCTGCATTGTTTGTAATCCTTTTTTCCCTTGTTTTTTTCATGTTGTTCATGTTACTTTCCAGCTCTGTTTGCCTGCTGTATTTTTGCTTTCTCCTATAAATTTGTTTTGATTTTGTATATCTCTGTTGTCTCTCCTTTGTGGTGGGAGACTATGCCTAGAAATGTTGGGCTTTATTATACTTTAAAGCTGATTCATTCAATTCATAAAAGGCTTCCGGATTCTGTATGCATATAGTGATTTGTTGTTTGTTCTTAGGACTTTATGTTTAGGTTGGGTGCTATGATGGTATAAGGGTTAGTATGTCTTGGCTACTTTAGAAGTTTGCTCTACTGAAGGGGGATACTAACAGGCGATTGGATCAGGGTGTTGGTAGTAGCTAGGTATTTAGGAACCCTATAGACAGCCTCGATACATTCACCTATTTGCATTTAGACAATTACACATAATGGAAAATGTAATGCTTGGGATGAAAGTTGGGGGGTAGGGGAAGGAAGGTGCTCTTAAAAAGAAAGAATGAGAGAGAGATAGATAGAATAGAGGAGAATGCAAAGAACAATAAAACTTGAAAAGGGAAAGAAAGATAGAAGGAAAAGGGGAGAGAAAAAAATAAAATAAAATAAAAAATAAAATTAGGTCTTAGAGGTCCATTTTCTTCTCTTCCAGTAGGCAGAGCTGTGCCCTCCGAGCCAAGCTTCTGCCCTCTATGTGTCTACAGCAATCCCTGTAAGGCGGCTCCTGGGAGTCTCTCAATCCTGTTAGTCCAGAGCCATTTCACTTCTCCGGCCCCTCCCCCCCTTCCTCCTGCCAGCCAGCCAGGTCCTGCTCACCGGAGGCGGTTCCCCAAGGATCTGGTTACACTTTCAGCCCCACTGCGTGCACTATTTCCCAAACAACTGAGCACTCTCTCTGTCATTCATCTAAGCCCCAGTGCTGTGGATCTGTGATCTGGGATACAACAGTTTAGTTTTTCCGGACCCCTTTGGTGGGCACACCCTCGGAAACTGGCGGCTAAGACCTTGGGTGTCGCCACTGGTGGTAAGGGGAGTTGGGGACAGAGAATCCCCTCTGCTTCCCTTGGCCCCTACAGTCACGACCACTCCGCTGGCGGTAGGAGGAGTTGGGGGTCAGGAGTGCCCTCTGTTTCCCTCCGCCCCTACCGTCACGCCCTCTCCGTTGGCTGTTGGGGGAGTTGGGGGTGGGAAGTCTTCTCTGCTTCCCTCCGCCCCTACAGTCACGCCCATGTCACTGGCGGTAGGGGGAGTTGGGGGTCAGGAGTCCCTTGGCCCTTACAGTCACGCCCACGGAGAGATTTTTGAAGTTTCCTGGTTGTTTTTATCTGGTGGGGGTGGGAGTCACACACCTGCTAAAGTGGTTTCCGCTGGGAAGGAATCTCATCGGCCGAACTCTGGTGACATCACCTCTCCACTATGGCGCGCCCCAGGCTCCTTGCCGCAGTGTCCGAAGGGAGGGGTGGGACTGGCTTGTCTCTGGTCTGACCCAATCCCTGGTTTTAGTTCCCAGTTCGCTATTTCATAAAGGCTTGGTTAGAGTCCCTTCACAGTGCCTGCTGGGCCGCGCCTTGGAGGCCGTTCGTTGAGCCGCGCGGGCAGCAGCTGTTCAGCGGTGGCCAGTGGGTCTGGACCTCTGTGCTGCGTGGCAGAGATTCACTCGTCTGGGGCAAACTGTCACCTCCAATAAACACATCATGCCCAGTGCTTATTACTGTTGTTATTCTTGATGGATGCCATTGTAACTAGTCTGAGATGAAATCTCAGTGTTCTTCTGATTTGCTTTTCCCTAATTGCTAAAAAATGTTAAACATTTTGTCATATAATTTTTGGTCATTTGTTTTTCTTCTTTTGAGAAAAAGTGTTAGTTTAGTTTGTTTGCCCATTTATTAATTGGATTATTTGTTATTTTGTTGCTAAGTTTTATTGAGTTCTTTTTTAAATATGTGTGTGTGTATTTGTAGATGAACACAATACCTTTATTTATTTTTATGTGGTTCTGAGGATTTAACCCAGAACCTCACATATGCTAGCCAAGTGCTCTACCACTGAGCCACAACCCCAGCCCCTTTAAGAATTCTTTATATATTTTGCATATTAATCCTCTGTTGGGAGAATACTTACCAAATATTTTATCCCATTTAATAGGTTCTCCGTTCATATAATTGTTTCCTTCACTGTGCAGAAGCTTTTTAATTTGATGCTATTCAGTTTATATTATTTTTTTGCATTATTGCCCAAATTTAAATGCCCTATTGAGAAAGTCATTGCCCGTTCCTATAT
>NW_026012284.1:0-2746 GCF_001458135.2 Marmota marmota marmota | reverse complement strand
GTGTGTGTATGGTAGTATGATCCGAAGTGGCTAAATCCCTATATAGTGAACATCCCTTGATGACCTACCCATCCTGAAATCATGTGGATTTTCCTCCTTTTCACAGTTCATGGATGGGCATTATTAAGCCTATGTCAAGGATCCACAGAAGTTAACTGGATACAGTTATTAGTACATATTGGCACAACCAGAATAGAAGGTAGGACTTTTATTCAGAGCTTCTAGAAGTAATGGGAAATTGTGCTCCTTTTTCCTTCTTAATTTGAACCACAAGAGAATTTGGAGCATAGAGGAGAGCAGTGAAAAGAATTACAGAGAAATTTAGCTGGAGTACCAATCACACAGTGCCAGAGACTCTCATTACCTCTAGACTTTTCAATTAACAGGAACCACAAAGCACTCTGTTTTCTTAACCAGTTTCCGTGATGTTTCTGCTCCTTACAAACAAAAAAAAATCCAAAGAGATATGATGTATAGATATAGTATAGTTGTATTCAACCTGAACTACGCACTAAAATTACCTTCTAAAAATAACCATACCTGGATCTTCCACCCAACATTTTTTATTCAAATGATCTAGGTGTGGGATCCAGCACTGGTATTTAAAAAAAAAAACCTTCCCCTGGTGATTTTAACATTGAAAAGTTTAAAGAATAATATGTGTGTGTGTGCATGTGTGTGTGTGTGTATGTATGTATGTGTAAAAGACCAGAAGGAAAACAGCAAAAACAGCAAAAAGTTAAGAATGATAATCCTTGGCTATTGGCATTGCAGAATGTTTTGGGGCTTTGCTTTTTAATCAATGAAACAAGTTTTTAAATTTGTTACTAAGTTTAACTCCTCTTTGGATCACCTAGTGAGAGAATATCAAAATATGTGTATTCTTCTTTATTGGTTTTAAATACAAATGTAAGAGAAGCTCAAAATAATAAATTCAAGTCAGAAGTATAAAATGCAAACAGTGAAAGTTTCTCTAAAATAAATAAATAAATAGATTTCTCTAAAAAGCAAAATTCCCTCTTTACTTTTCTGTTTCTCTGTTTTCTATGAAGAGTATATGTAACTTTTATCTTTAGAAACAAAATTTGTTATTTATTTAAATAAATAAATATTTATTGGTGTAACAGGAATTAAACTCAGGGGCTCTTTACCATTGAATGGCATCCTCAGATCTTTTTATTTTTTATTTTGAGGCAGGGCCTCACTAAATTGCTTGGGGCCTTGCCAAATTGCTGAGGCTGGCCTCAAATTTGCAATCCTCCTGCCTCAGCCTCCTGAGCTGCTAGGAGTACAGGCATGCACCACTGTGTCCAGCAAGGAGCAAAGTATTTTTTAATAATGACAACATATAGAAAATAAGCAGTAGCCATGTCAAATGATTGCATGAGAAATAATTTCCACTGATCTCTCCAATTTGAAGATTAAGAAGTATAGGCTGCATTAAAGATAAGAAAATACAACTTTTTCAGTGTCATATGCTAAGTGAGGGCTTAAATCTCAATCAGGAACATGAATAAATCTTAATACAATAATCCTAGATCTATGTGAGGATCATCTATTTAAAACACATGCTATAAATCTGGGTGCCATGGTGCAATTTGTAATCCCACTGTTTTGGGAGGCTGAGGCAGGAAGATCATGAGTTCAAACCCAGCCTCAGCAACTTAGAGAGGCCTTATGCAACTCAGGGAGACCCTGTCTCTAAATAAAATATAAAAAAGGGTTGGGGATGTGGCTCAGTGATTCAGCACTCCTGGGTTAAATCCACAGTACCCAAAAAAAAAATTAAAATGCATGCTACATAGGCTAGATAGTCAAGAATATGCAATGTTTGTACGGCACTTTTTGTGAGCAGGTTGTACTTATAGTATTTGGTTTTACATAAATATTTATTTTTTTAAGAGAGAAAGAATTTTTTAATATTTATTTTTTAGTTTTTGGTTGACACAACATCTTTATTTTTTTATGTTTATGTGGTGCTGTGGATCGAACCCAGCACCCCGCACATGCCAGACGAGCGTGTTACCACTGGAGCCACATCCCCAGCCCCTACATAAGTATTTAATATAATAGGACTTAATTACAATTGTCACAGCAAGTGATACTTTATATCTAAATCAAAACAGATTTCCTCGATATCCAATTTATTCCAGTGTCACTTATGAAATATGTTAAATTTATAAAATTTATAATTATAAATCTAAATTCAAATTATTTGTATAATGTACATCTTACTAATCTATATTTCTTTTTAAATTGTTTTTTAGTTGTAAGTGGATGCAATACCTTTATTTTATTTATTTATTTTTATGTGGTGCCAAGGATCAAACCCAGTGCCTCACACATGCTAGGCAAGTGCTCTACCACTGAGCTACATCCCCAGCCCCTGCTAATCTATATTTCTAATTTACTCTATAAGTTTATAATTTTAGGAGTATGATTTATAATACTATAAGTACAATTGACACATAAAATATTGTTTAAATCTAAATATATTTCTTAATATAGGAATAGCATAATTTATGTAATTAATTTCTCAATATTATTTGATCTCTAAAATATCCTATGAATGTTTGAGAGAAAGGGGAGAAAGGTATTTTGAAATACTCTTGTTTTCTTATTTTCATCTCCAACAAGATTCCTTGAATAAAAAAAAAAATGATAGCTTCCTCAATATATTTGCTTCAGTAGATTATTCTAAATTTATAGGAAGTAGGTTCATTCCAGGAACTCAGTAACAGAAGAA
>NW_026012283.1:0-2746 GCF_001458135.2 Marmota marmota marmota | reverse complement strand
CTTTTTTTTTTTTTTTTTTTTTAATTTCGAGACAGGGTCTTGCTAAGTTGCTTAGGGCCTCAGTAAGTTGCTGAGGCTGGCTTTGAACTTGCAATGCTTCTGCCTCAGCCTCCCGAGTAGCTGAGATTACAGGCCTCCAGACTCTTCATTTTTTAATCAAAAGATTCATATCCTCAGATTTTTTTCCTTATCTTTTTTTGTTCTTGAAAAGAGACTTCTGGAGAAACTTTGTTATATTAAATATGATGTATTTTAATAAATCATAATGCACATATACCCATTAATAATATATATTCCATACCAAGTCGTCAGTATGAATTAATTTTTAAAAGTCTGTTCTAATGTGAATATAAAGTTATGTAAGAGCTCTGTATAATAAGCTCACAAAGGACAAGAAAGAAGAGAGAAAAATTAAAACAGAACTGCCAAAGAACCATGACAGATTTCTGAACAGCAAAGCTATAGATGAAGCTATGAGAAACTCAACCCACTGAGTTCTTTAGTGTCAAAGCCTACGCAAACAATGAAAAGCCCCAATTCCCCTTACAGGGGAAAAGCTGAGAGTCTGGTAGCCTGTCTGCTCAGGATTTAGAGACAATATTCTGAGAATTTCACAGAATTTAACTAAGAATCAAACTGTTTATTGTATCCCTTGATAAATAAATAAGAAGATACATGAATTATTTCTTTGACAATAAATGTTTATGATTTTATGATGGCATATTTGTCCGCATCACTTTAGAGACATCATAATCTGTTAAGAGATTTCCATGGTTGATATTTTAAATCTAATTTTATTTTGAAACTTTAGGAATAAGGAGTCTCCAATTAAGTGAAATGTCAGCCTTTTATCTCTATCTCAGAGTATTGCCACCTTTGTGATGAACTACTTTGATGATGCTGAGGTTTTGCAAGTTTCAGTGACACAGGCAAAGTGTCCTCGGCAGGCTCAGTGCTAACCCAAATCTCCTATTCCAATTTCTGCATGTTTTTCAGTGTATTGTCAATAAGGAAACCAAAAGCAATTCAACTAAATGCTTAAATACAAACACAGCCTTTCTTCTTTCCTAAGAAAGCAAGCGTCTTGCAGAGAATTTCTGTAAGTCAGATTTGTCATGCTGTTGCATTCTCATTTAGCACTTGGAAGAATCACAGGCATTCAGTTTGTGACAGGTGATGAGAGACAGGTGGATTGCACATCTTTAGGTTTTGATATTTGCAGAAAATGCTCAAACTTGTCCTGCATTTGAAAGTACACAGCCTGGTGTTGAATCGACCACAGTGTGACTATCAAAATTGACATGAGATGGGTGAAGACATTAATTCAATGTTGTGTTGTCTTCCACAGATTTAAAAAGCACACCAAAAATATGATTAATTGATTTTTTTGGAGTAAAATAAATTGTTCTCAGATGTTCTAATTCATGTGCTAATTGATAATAAAAAAATACAGAACCGCAAAACATGAGTTCTTCTGTAAAATTAACAGGAAAATTGCAGTAACTTTTCGGCAGACTTTAATATCATAATATGATAATATCATAAAAATTATATAGACACACCTAATATTAAAAATGTTTTCTGTCATTGCAACACATATTCAATAATATATGCAATAATAGATATAGTTTATATTTATAAATTCAGATGTAATCTCAGAAAATATATAGTAATTTACATACATATTTTTTATATTACTAAAGAATCCATGTTTTCTCATTGTAAGCTCAGTATATGCATTCAGTGAACTGCTGGAAATTAGAAGGCCACTCAGGGACAAAGTACTATGGAGACTAGAACAAATGTTGGAGCTGGAGGGAGATGGTTTAAAATGGGAAAAACGTCACAATGGCTTTAACAATGATTTTGATACCATAGTTTGTAGATCCTTTTACAAGATGATCGATGTGCTCATCATGTTTTGTTGTTATCATTGTTCTCTATTTCCTATCTTGATTTTTTAAATGTGAGTTTTGTCATAATGAAAAAAATAACTGCTACTTATGATTGAACATTCATATAACCGATTTCCTATATTTTTGACAGTCCTGTCACATTATCTGCAGACATATTTTTTTCCTTCCCTGGGAAATTAAACGGCCCCTCCACCTGTCTGCCTTCTCTCCTTTCCTTTCTCAGTCAGGTGCCAGACATGTATGAAAGTGCCCCAATATTCTGCACTCCTCAGGGCCTTCCTGAAGCTCCAGGGTCTGTTGTGGTCCCAGCACATTAAGAGCTTGTTTGAAGGAGAATGGTTTGAATTATGAGGATGCTTGAAGCCATGAGAGAAGAGAAATGCCTGGCAAAATGAAGATAATTCAATTATGATCATTGATTATAATACAGTGATTATTAACTCCAGAAACTATTCTAGACACAACATCAATTAACTCGTTTGTTCCTTGCAATCCCGGGTCGTCAGTTTTCCTATTATTCCCATTTCATAGATGAAGATTGAAGCAATGAGGAGGTAGTTTTCCAAGATCACATATCTGATAAGAGTGGCAGGGCCAAGGTTTAGAACAGAGGGAGTCTAGCCTCATTGTTCATTCTTTTAGCGGCGGCTTCAACTGGACGAATCAGGAAGAATATTAAAATTTTCTTGGAATAGTTGAAGGATAGCAAACTGAAAAATGAAATAGATATTCTCTATTGTCTCAGACAGTGCCCCAAAAAGATCCAGGTAAAAAGCTAAAAAAAAAAAAAAAAAATAAAAAAAAGGCTTGACAATTAAATAAAAGCAAGA
>NW_026012282.1:0-2746 GCF_001458135.2 Marmota marmota marmota | reverse complement strand
TATATATATATATATATATATATACATATACATATATACACATATATATTTTGGGGAGGGTACTAGGGCTTGAACTCAGGGGCACTCAACCACTAATCCACAAGACTGGGTCTCACTGAGTTGTTTTAGTGCCTTGCAGTTGGTGAGGTTGGCTTTGAACTCTCTATCCTCCTGTCTCAGGCTCCCAAACTGCTGGGATTACAGGTATATGTCACTGCATTGATTCAAAAAATATATTTAAATCATAGTGTAATATAACCTATCATCACATTAGTTAGTAATGTAAAATGGCTTTTTTAATTTATTGAGTTTAAATTAAACCATCATATTCAGGTTTTTGTATCGCTGTGGTGGAAATTTGAATGTACACTTACATCTTTGCCAACATTAAGAAAAATTACTTATTTAAAAGTAAAGCAGTAACTTTTTATTTCTTTTTATAAACTATGAATAAATTTTAAATTAAACATTATTTTCAAATTAGAGAACATATTTAGGAATTTTTGGAATTCTAATATAAATATAAATTGAAGTTTTTAAAACTATGAAAAAATTAAAGCAAATAACATATATTCAAACTACGGCTGTATAGGAGCCAAAGTCATTTGAGTTTAAATTAGCTATATGATATATTGAGTTTATTTAGATTATATAAATATAGTGAGCCAAACGTGATAAAATGTTTTCAATAACTTATAGCATTTATTACATTTTTCAAGAATATTTTGTTCAGAAGATGAATTGCCATTGCCGGGAACTACGCAGTCTCCGCAGTCTATCTTATCAAATTAAGTTCACTTGAGTTGCTGTTACTCTCATTCTTATGATGTTAAAAAAATGTTCAATGAGTTATATAGACCTCACTTTGTCTAAAATAGACAGCAAAACAGGCAATTAATCAATAGTTTGATTAACCTTGGATAGTGACACAAAATGGTTATGGCCTTAACTAAAAATAATTTTAATTCACTTAATATTTTATAAATTGAAATACTTGTAGGATTAAAGGAATGTAACTTTCAAAGCAAAATAATAAAATCCATCTACTTTATCTATTTGGTGCTAATTTTTTTTTAGAAACTATGTCAGCATAATTGTGCAATCAATGCCAGTGGGGGTGTGTGTGTATATATATATATATATATTCTAAATATGTGTATATATTTAAATATGTACATATGTACGTATATATAAATATGCATATATATTTAGAATATATATTCTATATATATCTAATATAAATATTTAATATATATATCTAATATATATGCATATGTATCTAAATATGTGTATATATATTTAGAATATATATATATTCTATATATCTAATATAAATATATAATATATATATATATATATATCTAATAGATATATCTAATATAATCTATCTATACATTTAGAATCTAACTTATTTCCTCTAAAGGTTTAGTTTTTTTAATACCTATTGCAATTGCACCTGACTCTGTTGATTTATGTGAAAATTAAAGAGCAAATAAAAGCAATGTCATTAAACATTCTCAGTCAGAAACAGCTTGATTAAATAAGTTATGCTCTGTTACACTAAAATAAAACTTAATTCATGTAATTGGTTTTGTTATAATAGGATTATAGAAGCAAAATATTTTAAAATTCTGATTATACTTACCTATATTTGTTTACCATTTTGAGATTTTCGTGGTAGTCTTACATGTAATTTACTCAATTTGCTAATACTTAAGCAAAACAAATAAACAAAAACAATTAAAGAGAGTTTTATAACTCACTTGTACCAATATTTTAAAAAGTCTATATCATACTTAGACTATTGTAAAGGAGGTATAAACGTGTTGATAGTTATATCAACACACACTAGCAAAAGCTAAGGACAATAAGGAAATATGTTTTCTGTTTAAACTTTGACAAACCTTAACAAAAAGATCAAGTTGATATATTTAAGTACTTGAATGTAATGTAGACCATAGGTTGATTGTCATGAGATTTTTAAATGAGATGTCATTTACTGGATACCTATTATGTGCCCAGCACTTCATAATTATCTTTTACTTACAATGCATAGTAGCAAGCAGAAGTTATGACTTTAATTGAATAGGTGAGGAATTTTGCTTATGGTATGTATCCCAAATTATATAAATAGTAAATGGATAAAAAGGGTATAAAGATTGGTTCTGAAATCCACACTATTTCTTCTACAACAATCTCTTTCCTGATTATTTTCATGTTTCATGAATACAAGATGCTTATCTGATTGAAATTAGTAGTTGGGAGACAATTTCTCTATACTTTGCAGATAAATAAGTGGTTTCAGTGATTATATTTTAATAATCATTCATCCTTGGTCAAAAATGCAAAACAAAATTTCCTCTTTTATTCTTTCATTTAAATCTTCTGTGCTATTAAAATATATCAAATATACAACTAGGTGTAGTTTAAAAAGACAACACATATGAAATTGGTTTCTTTGAAAATATTGCTTTGGGTCGAGGGCATCTTAAAAGTCATGTAATATTTTTTTTTTTTTAATTTTTTTTTTTTAATTTTTATTGTGGGTTGTTCAAAACATTACAAATTTCTTGGCATATCATATTTGACACTTTGATTCAAGTGGGTTATGAACTCCCACCTTCACCCCATACACAGATTGCAGAATCATATCAGTTACACATCCATTGATTTACAAATTGCCATCCTAGTGTCTGTTGTGCTCCGCTGCCTTTCCCATCCTCCACCCTCCCCCCTCCCCACCTCT
>NW_026012281.1:0-13810 GCF_001458135.2 Marmota marmota marmota | reverse complement strand
ATATATATATATATATATACATATATTTATTTATTTATATACTATTGGTGGAAATGTAAATGAGTACAATCATTATGGAAAACATTGTGTGAGTTCTTGAAAAAATAACTGAATATATATCTACCATATCATATGTCAATACAATTACTGGGTATATATCCAATGAAAATGAAATCATTTATTGCAGCACTATTCACAATATCCACAGTGTGGAATTAACTAAGATGTCCATTGATGGACAAATGGATTATATTAAATGAAGCATATGTACAAAATAGATATAAGAAGATGAAATTCTCCTATTTACAACAACATGTTTGGAACTGAAGGACTTTATGTTAAGTGAAATGAGTCAGGCACAGGAAGGCAAACACCACATGTTCTTGTTCATTTGTATAAGATTAGAAAAAATTGATCACATAGAAGTAAGAATAGAATAGATGTCAATTAGGGATTAAGACTGGAAGAAGAGCAAGAACAGAGAAAGGGTGGATAATGAATGCCAAAATACAGTTAATAAGAGGAAAGGATGATATTTTATTATGGTTTTGGTTTGCATTTCACTATGATTAGTGATTCTGGGCAGTTTTTTACATAGTCATTGGCCATTTGCAAACCTTCACTTTAGACATGTCTATTAAGATAATTTTACCATCCTTTAATCAGATTTTTTTTTATTGCTGTTGAGTTGCTTGTATATTCTGGGCATTAACCCCTTGTTAGTTAAATAGCTTACCAATATTTTATTCCATTTTGTAGGTTGTCTCTTCACTCCGTTGATTGTTTCCTTTGCTTAGCAAAACTTCCTAGTTTGATATAATCCCACCTTTCTAGTTTAGCTTTTCTTGTCTGAACTTTATAGTTCTTTTCCAAAATAAATATTCTTTGCTTATACCAATGTCTTTACATATTTCCTCTATATTTCCTTATAATTTTTTTTGTACTTTCGGTCTTATTTTTAGATACTTGATTCATTGTTATTTTATTTTTTTTATTTTGTGAGAGGTAAGATTCTAATTTTGTTCTTTTGTATATGTGTATACATATTTCTTAACACCATTGCTGAAAGAAATTGTCCCTTCTCCAATGTGTGTTCTTGGTGCCTTTGTCAAAAAACAGCTGGTTGTAAATACATAGATTAATTACCATGTTTCTAAAAATATACCATGTTTCTAAAAAAATTTCACTGTTCTATGTGTCCCTTTATAATCTTTCAATTATGATATGTTTGTAGTATATGTTGAAGTCAAAATTTTGATGCCTCTAGTTTTGTTCTTTTGCTCAAGGTTGATTTGGCAACTCTTGAGTATTTTGTAGTTTCAAGTTAATTTTGTGGTTGTTTCTTATAGTTCTGTGAAGAATGTAATTGTCATATTTTAGAGATCATATTGAATATGTGATCAATCTTGATTTGGAAGTATAGATATTTTTGACAGTATACAGATTTTTGGACATTGTGGACATTTTTCAATGCTTGTATTAGTGCATTATAATATAGACATTTTAACAGTATTCTTCTAATCATTGAGCATAGGACATCTTTCCATTTGTGTGTGTACATGTTTACAATAATTCTTTTTATCAGTATTTTACAATTTTTATTGTGAATATCATTCACTTCTTTGGATGAATTTATTCCTAGATATTTTTTGACAACCATGAATGGCATTACTTTTCAATTTCTTTTTTAAATTGTTCATTATTTGTATATAAGTATGTTACTCTTTTTGTATGTTGATTATGGATTCTGAATCTTACTGAATCTGTTTACCAGTTCCAACAGTTTTTTTGGTGGAGTTTTTAGGGTTGTACACATATAATGTCATGTTACCAATAAATAGGGATAATTTGATTTCTTCCTTTTTATTTTGGATGGTCTTGTTTCTTTTCCTTGACTGGTTACTCTGGCTAAGACTTCCAGTACTGTACTAAGAAGGAGTGGTGAATGTGGATATTCTTATATTGCCCCAGATCTTATAGAAACTAATTTTATTTTTTCTCCAGTTTGCATGATATCATCTGTGTGTTTGCCAGTTTTTGAGGTATATTACTAATACCAAATTTGCTGAGTTTATATTATGAAGTCATGTTGAATGTTATTGAAGTTTTTTTCTGTATCTATGTAGATATTCATATAGGTTTTTCCCCCCTCAATCTGTTGATGTTTTGCATTACATTTATAGATCTGTGTACATTGAGCCATCATTGCTTTCCTGGTATGTAATTTCCTGTTTGATTATGGTATATAATCTTTTTGACCTGCTGATGTATTCAGTTTGCTAGTCCTCAAAGCTTCTTGTATTAAAGTCTAATTATTATGATCTAATAATCATTGCTTTGTGTAATTGAGTAAAATAACTGCACTCAGTGTTGGGTGCGTATATGTTTTATAGTTACTGCCTCTTTTTAATTTGATCCTTTTAATCTCTGTCTAGTTGTCTTCTTTGTATCTTTTTACATCATTATAATTAAGTATCCTTTATATAAGTATAGTTACTTCTGATCACATTTGGTTTACATTTGGGTGGAATATCCTTTTCCAGTCCTTCACTTTTAGTCTATGTGTGTCTTCACTGGTGAAGTTTCTTGTAGGCAGCATTTTGTTGAGTCTGTTTTTGTATCTATTCATTTAGTCTGCATCTTTTAATTAGGAAATTTAGTACATTTACAGTCAAGGTTATTATTAATATGCAAGGACTTACTCCTGTTATTTTGTTAAATTTTTATTGTTTCTTTTAAACATGATTCATTCTATTCTTGTTCATCTTTGTTGTTTAATATTTTATTATGTTGATAAAGTTTAATCTTTTCCATTTCTCCTGTGTGTGCCTACTTTACCATATTTTCACACGTCTTTATGGTGGTGGTTATTACTTTTGTTTCTGGATCTATGACTGCCTTAAATATCTTTTATATGGCTGGTCTGAAGATACTGGGTTTCTTTAGCTTTTACTTCTCTTTGAAATTATTTATTTCTGAAGAATAGCGTTGCTGGATACAGTATTTCTGGTTACCAGTTATTTTCTTGCAGAACTTAGAAAATGTCACTACCTATCCTCCTGATTGCTAGGATTCTCTTATAAAATCTCTGTTAGTCTATTGAGGGTCACTTAAATGTGACTGGAAATTTTTTGTGCAGTTTTTAGTATTCTTTCTTTGTATTTTGGCAGTTTGTTTATAATATGTTGGAAAAATCTTTTCTGGTCACACCTGTTTGACCTCCTGTCCCTAGATATCCAAACCTTCCCCAAGATTCAGGAAGTTTTCAGATATTATTTCATTTAATAGAGTGCCTTTCCCTTTGATGACTGTGTAATCTCCCTGTAGCTAGGTATTCCAGTGTTATTGGAGGTAGGGTACAGTGGTACTCTTCTGTTGGCTTCCCCTCTCTCCTGCAGTGAGATTTACTCCTATCCAGGGTTGTACTTGCAGTGCACCTTGTTTCTCTCTGTGTCATCCCAGGTCCCATGTCTCATGGGGTTCCCATTTCTTCCTTGTTAAGTGCCATGAATCCAGAAATATTAGAAGGCATCCCAAGGCAACAGTAATTGTTAGTTGTGTAGAGCTGAAAACCCAGTAATAAGGGGAGAAATACAAATCATAAGCAGAAAGTTTGGTTCTCAAAGGACTTTCTCCTACTTGAAAAGGGAGCTAGTCTTTTTCTACATCTCTAGGAAGGTGAGTATAGAGAATTTCTCTGCTTAAAATTATGAACAGGAAAGAAAAAAAAGTCACATGAGAAATTAAAATTTTGAAATTTCCTTAGAAATAGTCTAAACTTACACTACTTACTAGGTGTCATAATGACCTGGGGAAAAATGAGATTACATGGGGATATAGATTAATGTGAAAGAGATGAAAACAAACCTTCCTGAGAAGCACCATTCATAGTCAGGCCCAGGCATCTCACATGCACATTAAAAAAGCTCCTGAAAGTCAGTGCACAAATAGCAACAACAAAAACAGTTATAGGGAAGAAATTTCAAAGAAAAAAAATTCATCATGAACAAAAAGCAGAAATAAAATTACAGGAATTATATCCTCCAAAGAATGCCAGGTCAGAGGTTAATCCTAAGAGACTTCTATGTATAAGATATCACAAAATAAAATTGCCTTAAATATGCAGTTGCATATAAAACTAAGATTATTATACAACACACACATTCATTTTATGTTTATTTATATTTATAGAAAGTTTAAAGATAGATTTAAAAAGAGGATGAGAATGTCTGAAGTATACCTGATTAAATTATTGGAAGAAAAATATTAAACTGAATAAAAATTATATTCAAAAGAGATGCCTGAGAATTTTTACATAAGTAATTAAAGGTTTCCTTTAGATCTAAGAATTTAAGAGAAACTATCACATTAATGACAAAGAGAAATCTTGAAAGTACCCTGTTTACATAAAAAGAATAGCATTAAGACAAAAGGAATAAAGAACAAGAAAAAAGCCAGTTTTAAATACTGAAAAAAATATAATTGCAAAAAAACTCAGGAAAATTTATATACATAAAAATCATAAAACATATCAATATAATTCATTATACTAATGGTGTATTAAATACTATTTCTATATACATTAATATTAACAGGAATTAATATCAAATGGGGAATAAATGTATTCATTTAACCTGATAAAGGATTAATGTAGTATAATCTACAGTAAATGTAAAATTCAGTAACCAAAGATGAGCATATACTTCAATATATTTCTACTTGTTATATTCTACAATATTCTTAAAATCTTAGTATTGTAGAAATGTAAATAAAATGTTTAAAAGTGAAAGAAATAGACCAGCATTCTATTATTTTTAAAGAAAAAAGGACAATTTCAAGGGTATTATAGATAATCCATAAAATCTAATCAGGAATGTCAGCAAGTTTTTTGGTTATAAATGTCATCTACCCACAATGAACAATTATATAAAAATAGAACATCATGGACTGCTGATCTGCAAGAGATTAAGATAGATTTGCCCTACTTTTTTAGCTAATCAAAAGACACAAAATTATTTTATTACCCTTAATTGCCAGTTCAGGACAGTGTTCCCAGGGAGGGGAGAAACAAAGTGAGACCCACAATCTCCCAAGCCTGAAGAGGGGATGTCAGGCTGCTGCCGTGCAGGGCAAGGATACCCAGGTGCAGCTCAGGGTCTCATTGAGTTGAACATTTAGAGCTGGAAGTACAAGAATTTAAGACTGCTATAGTTTACAGATAGATTACAGCATTAGAACTTTGGAGAATGAGGAAACTCTCCTTTGATTATTCAACTAATAGAATTAATCATTAGCATATGCATTGGCAAACACTATTAGACACCAGGGAAAGTAATAAAAAAAACATATTGAGATCACACAGGACCAGAAATAATATGTGTTTCAATTAGCCCCAAATCACCGTAATTCAAAGAACACTGGGCAAAATATTCAGAAAGGTCCCACTTGAGAAGTGAGAAAAAACTAACTTTTTTTGTAAAAGCTGTTTTGATTTCAATAAAAAGAACTTGATTTCAATAATAAAGAATGTTCAATAACAGACAGGGTGAAGGAAAATAAGGCTAAGTTTATCCTTCTGCCTAAAAAATATAAGTTGATAAAACCAAAAATATTTATGAGAACATTCATAGCAGAATTACTCATAAGAGTCCAAAATAGATAATGTGCATTTTATGATTTATCTTATGATAAGTTGCATCTTATGATGCAACTCATATGTGTCAATAATAGATGTATATATAATTTGTGATATCATCATAAAATGAAAATGAATCAATTATATAACATATAACAAAAAGGAGATATCTTCAAAAATATTATTAAGTAAATAAAAGCCACGTGGAAAAAAAGTAAATATTATCTAATATTATCTATTGAATTTACATAATCTTCAAAAACAGGCCAAAGTTATCCATGGTTGCTGAATATTAGGATACAAGTATATAATCTTTGCAAATGAAAAACGTATTAGAGTTGGGGCATGGCTTAGTGTGGTCAGTATTCTCTTTTTGAACTGGGTAGAATTTTGTTAAACCTAAACAGGATAAAGATTTATCTATATATCTCTTCTACTTCAATAGTGTTTGTAAACTGTGTGAGGAACAGCAATACAAAGTAAAATGGCAGAAATCTAAGGATACCAGGTCCGGGGTTATCACAGAGTGGAGGACCACATCCTTAGCATGTGAAAGGTCCTGGGTTTTTTCCCTAGCACTGTCAAAACACCAAATGCAAAACCAAAAGAGAAATAAAGAAAGTTAAAAAAAAAAAGTTTAATTAGTTCTTTGGAATGTTTCAAACTGTTAATTTTTTGTGACAATCCCTCCCTAACCACCAACTATGCAAAAAAAAAAAAAAAAAAAAAAANTCAGCACTATCAGCAGAAGGGTAATAAAAAGAAACCAGCAGACTGGCTGTTGGTTTATTCTTGTGTCTACTTCTCTACCACAACACGCCCATTTGTTACTGCAGCTGTTCCAAGTAACCCTTGGCACAGCTCCACCCCGTGTGCTGATTTTTTTCCCTGCCTGTGGTCATTGTTAGGTAACAAAGCATCCTGCTGTCACTTTAAATCACTGAATGCCTTTCAAGCTCAATTACATCTTAAGAACTTGAGGAAAAAAAATTAATTTCAAGTAAAAATTTCTCTTGATCCCAGTCAGTTACTGTGGCACATGCCTGTCATCCAAGCTACTCAGGAGGCTGAGGCAGGAGGATCACAAGTTTGAGGCCAACCTGGGCAATTAGTGAGACTGTCTCAAAATAAAAACCAAAAAGGAGGCTGGGATTGTGGCTCAGAGGTAGAGCGCTCACCTAGCATGTGTGAGGCACTGGGTTCGATCCTCAGCACCACATAAAGTAAAATAAAGACATTGAGTCCACCTATAACTAAAAAATAAATATTAAAAGAAAAGGGGACAGGGATGTAGCTCAGTGGTAGCACTCTGGGGTTCAATCCCCAGTCCTAAAAAAAAAAAAAAAAAAAAAAAGGCCAAATGTCCACTTAATCAGGGACATAGGCCAAGAGAGTATGTGACAAGTTCATACTCCAAATTAACAAGATGAATCCATAATTGTTAACCCTCTACAATGTAAGTATCAGGATAGATGATTTTGGAAAAACATATGTGTGTGTGCGTATATATATGTATATATATATAAATACATAAGATGTATATATATATAACATATACGTATATTATATATATATGTGTGTTTATATTGAGATAACATGGATATAAATATTATTTCAAAAGGGAAAAGATGAACCTAACATGATACTTTTATGTGAGTCTTACAGTCTAGATTTTGTCTGTGGTAATTAGGTAGAGTCTCTGGAGCTCTTACACTTCCAATCTCTGATTCAGGAACAGTAACAACTTCATTCCCCCATAATCCGATCTATGATTAAGATGTTAGGACTATTTTTAATATTAAGTTAATTAATATATGGGCAGTTCTTAAAATAATGGCTGGAACATCAGTGTCTGGAGTGTTTCTGATGTCTTCCACATTGCCCTTTGCTATTACAATTCTGCTGAGCTTATAAACATCCACTCCCTTTGGGGATATTTCCTGTCCCCATTGTTCAAGGAAAAGAGCTTCTTTGGACACTTCTAATAAGAATTATTCTTATTGTCCTTTTAAGTGAAACATTTGCAAAATATAGAAAAAATATAGACAATCATGTGCCTTCTCTTTACATATGTAGGTGGACAAATTTAAAACACTGTATTTAGTTTTCGTTTTCATAAAATTTTTCTCAACATCTCCTCCCACAAAAAGATAACCTTCTGAAATTTCTCATTCTCATGAAATTTAAAAAAATTTTTGCTGCATACATGCATGCACTAAAATAAATATTATTTACATATATTCTAATTTTATATAAATTATGCACCTACCAATCACTTAGTCTTCATCAGTTCCAATCAGCAAACCTTAAACATAAGTATGGAGCTATGTTCTCTTCCATCAAATATAAAAATGTACAATAAATGTCCCTGTATATTTCAAATAACAAGAGTTACATTGATCTGGAGCAAGATAGTGAAGGGGAAATATTTTTGTTGCCGTTAAAGTTTAAACTGCTGTTTAATTCTCTCTACTGATTGGTATCAAGGAGAAAATATTTGTAAAACAAATTTTTTAAAAATCCCATATTATGTGAAGGACTTTGTGCTATTATCACAATATATACACTTGTGCTACACCTGATTGCATTTATTGTATTCCATTCTCATCTGGCTTTTGCAGAAGCCACATAGATGAATTGAATGAGGATATGGGGAGGCCCTCCATCATGCATATTTCAAAATTTCCATGGTGTATACAACTTTGTAATTTCTCCAGCTATGCTTCTGTTTACTGTCTTGGTGGTAGCTAGGCTACACAGAATTCTATTTTCTCTTATGCACAATAGCTCCTACTCTACAGACCATGGGTTAGAGCAAATCTACTGCAAAGAATATTTGTCCTGGTTACACATTTGAGCATAGAGACAACCATAGGGTAGATTAAGAGGTCCAATGGATTCATTGTGAGAAAGATTCAGGACAAACTTGGAAAACTCACTAATCAACTGGCCTCTATTGTTTCCCAACTTATCAAAAGAATGACAATGGAGTTTATACTTTCTGATATAAAATTTAGCTCCAACACCATAGTTAATAATTGGGTATTCAGAAGTATTTCCCTGTATTCAGTACATAGTTGACAAATGGTCATAAGTCCCTTTGGAAAAAGATTAGAGAAATGGGAACTGCAAAAATCTGTGATGGTGTTGCTGGGTTCTTACTAAAGAGGATCAAAACTCCCCTTTGAGCAATTAACCACATTTTCCATTATTGCAGAAGACTGAGTTATATCTGGAAATTACACAAGGAACCAACACTTTCTGTTGTAGCAGCTGAGTTCTTCATGTTTTATATGATCCCTCTTAAATTCTAATTACTGTGCATATTAAGCAAGGCCCAGTTAGTTGACCACTTACCTTGGAACTGGAAACACACATACACACACACACACACACACACACAGTGTAAAATTCTAATATGCTCACCCACTTTGTCTTTTTATTTCTCTTTGCAGTATTATATCAAAGGAAAATTCTGGCTTCATGATTTTACTTACAGCAATCAACTTTGTATCCACATCTTAAAGGAACCATCCCAGCAAATGATCTCAATTAGTTCCAAGTGTTTTTCCTGAAGCATCAAATGACAGCAATGGTATGAGCACCCCATGCCAATGTGTTTTGCTTCATTTTTTTACCTTACCTATTATTTTCCAACTTTACTAGTATAATACCCTCCTACTCAGTTTCCTTGTGCAATGCCACATACTTTGCTATACATATTAACCAAGTCCGAAAACTCTTTCCATGTAGGATTTTAGGGGAAATTTGCCTTCCATACTCAAGCCTGCTGAGTCTTGACTGGTAATTGGCTACCATGCAACAATAGAGAACAAGATACCCATTTTAGGTGAGTTCACTCCCCAAGTAAGGGCAAGTCATTCTTTCTTGACAAAATTAAAGTGATAATTTCTGATATCCAAGAAAGTCCATGAAAATATGAAGGTTGCAGACTTTCAGTATCATTTACCCAAATATCTGCATATAACTTATTTCTAACCACAGCTCCAACTTTGACACTGAAGACCATTTACCAATTTTGCAGTCAGACCACTTTTAAAAGCTCACTCTGGTTTCAAACAGATAGAAAGAATGACTTTCTTTGTAGCTGTCCTACATGCTTTTGGATTTTTTAAACATGCCTTGGATAGTTAATTAATTTATATCTCTAAAATTGTAACACTGTAAATACAGTTATCCCTTCATGATGCATATATTATCATTGCATCATTGTAAAAAATGAGGTAGTTGTTAATCTCCCACCTCTTTGCCTTACACTTTCACTGAATTCCAATTAACCACAGATTAAAACTGGAATAATTGCAAATCTACGATATGCGATGTGCATTACCATTTCACTTACTATGAAAAAAGGACTCCTGATTGTTTTCAGACAGATTTGCAACCCAAATCTAGAATCCCTTCTTGAGGATCTGATTTGTGACCACTCCTATATTGGCTGGGTTACTAAGAAACAGCTGAAATCATGAGCTAATGATTATTTGAGAGATACAGTCCCAGTGAATGACCATGAGGGAAGGAGGATTTTTGAAAGAGACAAATGAGGATTGATAAAAGCTGAGACTGATATACTTTTTAGGCCAGTCAGTCTTTCAGGATGAGCTGTGAAGTGATATAGCCAGTCTATTGGTGGAGCAATGCATGAAGCCTATGAAAGTCTTCAGACAAGTTAAAAGGAAAAACTGCACATCAGCTCAGTTCCTAGAAAATTTGTGGGTCATGGAATACATCTTCTGATCCCTTCCTCCTCTGTCTTCCTCTGTCTTCTGTTGTTTACAGTTCACTTTAAGAATAAATAACTCTCCTAAAATTTAGAGTTATCCTATCTCACTCCTTCAGCAATTACTGAAGAAGCAAGATATTTCATGTCCTAGGATGTGTGCATTTCTCTAGATGCTGAAAGTGGAGCGAAGCCACACAAAAAAGTCTCTGTGTTCAGGAAAGAATCTAGTGAAGGAATCAAAGGGTGTTAGCTCTTCAACAGTGGTGGACACATGATCTTCAGGCTCAGTGCAAAATGAAATCATGGGGAACTCTGTTTTAAAAAGTAGTGTTGACAATGGTAAAGTATAAAGATTTTTTCTTTCCTTCCACATAGTCTCCTCCTTGACTTGTCATGACTCTTTTGTTTTTAGTTGTTAGTTAATGTTGTAAATAAAGAAATGGGAAACTTTAAAATTAGTAGCAGACATTTTGACAGTGATCTTTGTACTTTTGAATGAAAATATAGCACATGCATATGTGTATAGCTATTCAAAAGAAATCATCCAAGTGTCACAATCTTTATTTCATAACTTGTGCATACATATATATTCCTTTATTATCAGAATGGCTAAATAATATATAAAGGTAGCTCAACTGTTTTGTTTAATTTCATTTCTTGACACAAGGCCTGTACTGTTGATACTTTTTACTTTTAGTTTGTTAATGAATAACAAAGACCAAAGGAAAAAAAAAGTTTGTGTCTTTTTTTTAATGTTTTTTTTGTACATACCTACATAGTTCTGTGAATTAATAGTTAATTCCTGTTGAACTTCTCATTAATATTTTGAATCAATTTACTCTAATGCTTTTTATCCATTTGGTTATTGTTGGAAATTTAAATTGTTTCCAATTTTTGACTTTCATGGGTAAGCTACTCTGAAGATTCTTGTACAACTCTTTTTTGGAAAATAAAAAAAGAATATTCATTGCATGGCATGTCCTTTCTTTGGGAAAACTACCTAGAAGTGGAATTATTTGTTTATATAGTAAAGATAGGCTTAGCTGAAGAAACTTCCAAATCATTCATCAAAATGAATTACTTTATATTACCAAGAGTAACATATTAGGAGTTGCATTTGTCCCCCATTTTCATCAAACTGACAGTCAGCCTTTTAAACATCACCTCTTCTAGTGAATATGTACTGGTAGATCAATACTAATTAATTTAATCTGACGGTCAATGGCAGTGAACATTTTTCCATGTGCATATTGGTCATTTTTATACCTTATTTTCTGAAATATCCTAGCAAAATTTTGATCTTCTCCTTTATTTAACTGTATGATAGGTCTTATTATTATTTAATTGCAAGTCTATGAATTCTGGAAGTAAATTCTTGGTCAGATGTCATGGATTGCAAATACTTTTTCTCAGTCTGTATCTGGGCTTTTCATTTTCTTAAGGGTGCCTGGGAAAGAACAGATATTTTTTTAATTTTGATGAAGTCCAATTTACTACTTTAATTTTAGAGTTAGGACATTTTGTGTAATTTCTAAAAAAAAAAAACAAAAAACAAACAAAAACAAAACAAACAAAAAAAACACCCAAGCTTTTAGTTGGTTTTTAATCTCCCATCCAGATCAAAAGAGGAAGCATGGCTAAGATCCACAGTGGTCTCAATTCCACACTGGCAGTAAGGGTGCTGCCCCTTGGGATGTGCAGCACCTTGCCTCATGGTCAGCAGTGCCTCAGCATCTAGGATAAAGGGGGAAAATTCAGCTTTTACTGTCATATTAATAAATACTATAACTGGTAAAATATAAAGGAAAGTATTTTAAGTTTGAATAATTACTGCTTTCAGTAAAAGTAAAATTAAATGGATGATTTGATTCTGCCATTACCTAACTTGTATTGTTTCTGCTAAAAGTTTCACTCCCTGTTTTCATTCTTGCAATTTCTTCTTTCTGACTTATGTTCATGTAGAGTCTCCATAATATAGAGAACAAATTTACTGGCATTGAAGCTGGAACATCTCAGATTCTGAACAAATACCTACTGTTTCAGGTGCTATTATATGCTCCTATAATCATTTCTCCCTTTCTCATCCAGATTGCAAGACTGTCTGTGACAGGACAATATCTTATGATATTTTTCTTAAAATTCCATTATCTATTTCAGTTTATATTCTATGGTAAGAGCTTACATTATGTTTTTGATGGTTTTTGTAACATATGTAACTGCCATTTATGAAAGTGTGGTGTGATACTTTTCAATGTCTTCAAATAATGGAAATTTAGGAGGATATAAAACAAAATTTTCCATTCTCTCTGCCTCCCACTTCTTCCTACAAAAACATTCACTTCTCCTCACACATAAGCACACAGAAGTACGCATACAGTGGGATGGATATCACAAACAGTGATGGTCATCTAAACAATGTTTAGACAGATGCTGATTTGTAAATAAATTTGAATTAAACACAATAGTCAATATTGTTATATTTATTATTCATTTAGAAAGCAACTGTACTTATATTGAAAACTATTCTTCAGCAAAGTATCTTAGAAGTTTCCCACTGTAATATCAGGCTGTTTATTAGACCTTTATTTCACTTTCACTGGTCACTAATTTTGAAATACAAGGTCATTTCCCCAAAAAAGAGCACTAAAACCTGTGGAAGTAACCAGAGTTGTACATCTGACCTTGTTGCTCACTTTCCCTCTTCCCCCTTATAAACAGGGATAAGGAAACAACTACCTAAAACCCACAAGAAGAAGGCACATTATTTGACAATCTGTTAAGAATACCTAGCTGTGGCATACTCCATCCTAGCAGGAGTAATCTCCATAATTAGAACATGTACACAGTTAATGGTACAAGAGATACAACCAATTGCATACTTTAGATTGTACATTGTCTAAATAATTCAGAATGTCAGGGATCTGAGCACTGGGATTAGGAGAATACTTATTATTCATTGAACATAATAAAATTCAGTAGCAATATTTATAATCTGAGTTCTCACTCATTACAATCTATACATTGAATTCTTTTTTATTATTATTATTTTTTATTTGTTACATATGACAGTATAATGATCTTGACATTTCATACATTTGAATCAAATGAGGTATCATTTCTCATTTTTCTGATTGTACAGGTTGCAGAAATTTGGAAAGCAGTATGGAGATTCCTTGGAAAGCTGGAAATGGAACCACCATTTGACCCAGCTATTCCTCTTCTTGGACTATACCCAAAGAACCTAAAAATGGCATACTACAGGGACACAGCCACATCAATGTTTATAGCAGCACAATTCACAATAGCTAGACTGTGGAACCAACCTAGATGAATGAATTAAATAAATAGATGAATGGATTAAAAAAATGTGGTATTTATATACAATGGAATATTACTCAGCACTAAAAAAAAAAAAAAAAAAAAAAAAAAAA
>NW_026012280.1:0-2747 GCF_001458135.2 Marmota marmota marmota | reverse complement strand
GGGGGGGGGGGAACCTCAAAAGTTTCCCATTATCTTTTACAAAAATATCAAACACTCTAGGGGCTGGGGCTGGGGCTTAGTGGTAGAGTGCTTGCCTAGCACATGTGAGGAACTGGATTCAATCCTTAGCACAACATAAAAAATAAATAAAATAAAGGTATTGTGTCCATCTATAACTAAAAAAAAAATTTTAATCAAACATTCATTTATATTACATGATGATTATTATCAATTATTTCTATATAGATGCTTTTTAATAAAAACATGAAAGATAAGAAGGAACAGAAGTTAATGAGGAACTCTTAAGCCCATTTGAATAAATTTATTAAAATAAGCATCCAGATTAAGGTATTTATTTTTGGGTGTTCGGTGGCAAAAAACATTCTTTTTTGCAAGTATTAAAGTGCTTCCTAAATCCCAAGGATCCTGCTAGACCAAGGGCATACAAAGAAGGTAAGCCATAGCGCCCCGTGGCATTGAGGAACCATCAGACTGGCCTGAAACTTCCAAGTAAATATATGCAATGCCAGAAAAAGCATTAAGTAAAAACCACTAGCTAGAAAGAAATAATTATAAGAGAAGAATAACTTCCACATTATTGGGAAAAGGAAGTACTTGCTGCTTTTTATTTTATACATATATGAAGCATTTGAACTTTCTCCTCCACTGAGAATGCACTATCACTTCTATTTTTCGAAACAGAAGATCTTTTGTCTATAGAATTAAGTTTTATTTTTCATTATAACAGTCAATGCCAACACAGTTAATACCAAACACATCTTGTAATACCACCGAGTAAAAACTGGCACACATTAATCAAACACCCTTCTGTATCAAGGTTCTTAAAAATTTTCAAGCCCTATGACCCAAAGCTAAACTCCTAGGAAGCAATTATAACAAAATTTGACATACTGCCAAACATTTATGCACTGATAATATGTTAGAGTCAATAAGGACATCAAATGTAATCTACCACCAGTTCACCAACCTGAATGGTTATTCACAATAATCTCAACTAATCAAAACCGGCATGAAGGGCAGGGAGAGCTGGAAAAATATGCCATGTGCAGTGAAGACTAAAACTCTGGTTATATTTACTTGTACTTACCTGTATGTTTAAAAATTCCAAAAAAAAAAAAAATTCACTGATTTTGTATTAAGTATAAAACAAGGAGAAACCTGAGAGCTAAAAATAAATCTGGTAGATTTATCATTTACTAAACAAACAAACAAACAAAAATCACTGACTCAATAAGAGAAAAACTGATATAAGCCAGAGAAAAGGAGAGAGATGCAGGAAAAGATGAGGTGTATAGGAGCGTATGGAAAAAAATTCCAAAAGGAGGCAAACTGACAACAGGTATCAAAATATTAAAATGTACACACCCTTTGATTCTTCCAATATGCCCTGTGTGTGATGGGATTAAAGAAATTGGATCTTTTAAACTTATAGATCTAATTTCTAATTATTCTGTAATAAATATTACAATTCCTATGCTCATTAGAATCTAATTGTTCTAAATGAAGATTTTTATCCTACAAAATTCATTTTAAAATGAATTAGAGAATACAATATTAAAAACTGTCCCAAATGGTATTAAGCACTTAAAATTCACATATAACAATGATGACAAAGACAGTGAACAAATCAGTTATGGTTTTTTGTTAGTTTTTGTTTTTGTTTTGCAGTACTAAGGATTGGACTTAGGGCCTCAAATGTGCTTGGCAAAAGCTATCACTAAGCAACACCCCTAGCCCCAAATCAGTACATTTTAAAAAATTACTATAGTTACTTATAAAACATATATACTCTGAAACCATTCCAAATTTTAAAGTGGCTAACATATAACTATAATTAAAAACAATTTTAGTTGTTAAAGAAAGCTATTTCAACAAAACAAAGAATGACATCAACTACTGCATTGCAACAGATTTTCCCAAATAATGTTCCATGAGATGTTAGTGGGTACAAGTAAAAAAGTACAGAAAGGGAGATCTCTTACTCAAATAAACTGAAAAAAGTGCTGGCTTAAGCAGGCATCTTCCCACAGAAGCCTTTATGTAAATATGCTTGGTAATCTCCGTGTAGTGCTTTTTCCAAACCTAAGCTCGGGAATGATTCCAAATCCTAAAAACACTGAACTTGGTTACTTCCAGGCTCACAGAATGACAGTGTCCTTAGATAAGATGATATCACTCATCACTAAGAGGATTAAATGGGCAAGGAAGGGACTATATGGGAAAGTCATCCAGGACAGTTACTTGAGTCTAGAGCTCCAGAGAGGAGAGGACATACAACACTTTTACCGCTTGAACATCAATGGGTCAGCTGACACCATTACAATGGATGCTACTACCCAGAAGAGTTTTCGGGTTGCTCTAGATGCACTGAATTCAAGTCTTTAAAATTTACCATGAATGCAGTTTATCTGTCTACATATCTACCCTGTCCTCCAAATGAAAAGTGTGGCTTGATCCTTAAAAGCACAGGGATCCTTGCAGACCACCAATCACAGTACATGATACAAAGCAAACATTAGCCAAATAAATATTTGCTCACAGTGATTTTTCTTCAAAAAATCAAAAATGAATCCAAATTCATTTCATTTGTGTTCTTAATTACATTTAAAAATATGCGAAAAAACTCTCAAATTTAACAACAGCAGGAAGATCTATATTCATGTGAATTAGAGATACATTAAAGTTTGGCTTTAGCTTGGGTTCAGTAAAACTCTATTTCTTCCCCG
>NW_026012279.1:0-2747 GCF_001458135.2 Marmota marmota marmota | reverse complement strand
ATAAGACATAAAGGAGGAAATCAAAAAATTCTTAGAGATAAATGAAAATACAGACAGAACATATCAGAATCTGTGGGACACAATGAAAGCAGTTTTAACAGGGAAATTCATTGCCTCGAGGTCATTCCTCAAAAAAAGAAAAAAACCCAACAAATTAATGAGCTCACACTTCATCTCAAAGCCCTAGAAAAGGAAGAGCAAAACAACAGCAAATGTAGCAGAAGGCAAGAAATAATTAAAATCAGAGCGGAAATCAATGAAATTGAAACAAAAGAAACTATTGAATAAATTGACAAAACTTAAAGTTGGTTCTTTGAAAAAAAAAAATAAGATCGACAGACCCTTAGCCATGCTATTGAAGAGAAGAAGAGAGAGAACTCAAATTACTAACATATGGGATAAAAAAGGCAATATCACAAGAGATGCTACAGAAATACAGAAGACAATTAGAAATTATTTTGAAACCCTATATTCTATTAAAATAGAAGATAGTGAAAACATCGATAAATTTCTTAAGTCATATGATTTGCCCAGACTGAATCAGGAGGATACACACCATTTGAACAGACCAATATCAATGGATGAAATAGAAGTAGCAATCAAAAGACTACCAACCAAGAAAAGCCCAGGACTGGATGGGTATACAGTGGAGTTTTACAAAACCTTTAAAGAAGAATTAAAACCAATACTTTTCAAGTTATTTCAGGAAATAGAAAAAGAGGGAGCTCTTCCAAATTCATTCTGTGAGGCCAACATCACCCTGATTCTGAAACCAGACAAAGACACCTTAAAGAAAGAAAACTATAGACCAATATCTCTAATGAACCTAGATGCAAAAATCCTCAATAAAATTCTGGCGAATCGGATACAAAAACACATCAAAAAAATTGTGCACCATGATCAAGTAGGATTCATCCCTGGGTTGCAAGGATGGTTCAATATACGGAAATCAATAAGTGTTATTCACCACATCAATAGACTTAAAGGTAAGAACCATATGATCATCTTGATAGATGCAGAAAAAGCATTCGACAAAGTACAGCATCCCTTTATGTTCAAAACACTAGAAAAACTAGGGATAACAGGAACATACCTACACATTGTAAAAGCTATCTATGCTAAGCCTGAGGCTAGCATCATTCTGAATGGAGAAAAATTGAAGGCATTCCCTCTAAAATCTGGAACAAGACAGGGATGCTCTCTATCACCACTTCTATTCAATATAGTTCTCGAATCACTGGCCAGAGCAATTAGACAGATGAAAGAAATTAAAGGCATAAAAATAGGAAAAGAAGAACTTAAATTATCACTCTTTGCGGTCGACATGATTCTATACCTAGAAGACCCAAAAGGGTCTACAAAGAAACTACAAGAACTAATAAATGAATTCAGCAAAGTGGCAGGATATAAAATCAACACCCATAAATCAAAGGCATTCCTGTATATCAGCGACAAAACTTCTGAAATTGAAATGAAAAAAAAACACCCCATTCACAATATCCTCAAAAAAAAAAAATACGTGGAATCAACCTAACAAAAGAGGTGAAAGATTTATACAATGAAAACTACAGAACCCTAAAGAGAGAAATAGAAGAAGATCTTACAAGATAGAAAAATATACCTTGTTCATGGATAGGCAGAACTAACATCGTCAAAATGGTGATATTACCAAAAGTTCTCTATAGGTTTAATGCAAGGCTAATCAAAATCCCAATGGCATTTCTTGTAGAAATGGATAAAGCAATCATGAAATTCATATGGAAAAATAAAGCAAAATAGCAAAAGCAACTGTAAGCACGAAGTATGAATCAGGCGGTATAGCGATACCAGATCCCAAACTATACTACAGAGCAATAGTAACAAAAACAGCATGGTACTGGTACCAAAACAGGCAGGTGGACCAATGGTACAGAATAGAGGACACAGAGACTAATCCACAAAGTTACAACTATCTTATATTTGATAAAGGGGCTAAAAGCATGCAGTGGAGGAAGAATAGCATCTTCAACAAATGGTGCTGGGAAAACTGGAAATCCATATGCAACAAAATGAAACTGAATCCCCTTCTCTCGCCATGCACTAAAGTTAACTCAAAATGGATCAAGGAGCTTGATATCAAATCAGAGACTCTACGTCTGATAGAAGAAAAAGTTGGCTCTGATCTACATATTGTGGGGTCGGGCTCCAAATTCCTTAATAGGACACCCATAGCACAAGAGTTAATAACAAGAATCAACAAATGGGACTTACTCAACCTAAAAAGTTTTTTCTCAGCAAGAGAAACAATGAGCGGTAAATAGGGAGCCTACATCCTGGGAACAAATTTTTACCCCTCAAACTTCAGTTAGAGCCCTAATATCCAGAGTATACAAAGAACTCAAAAAATTAAACAATAAGATAACAAATAACCCAATCAACAAATGGGCCAAGGACCAGAACAGACACTTCTCAGAGGAGGATATACAATCAATCAAGAAGTACATGAAAAAATGCTCACCATCTCTAGCAGTCAGAGAAATGCAAATCAAAACCACCCTAAGATACCATCTCACTCCAGTAAGATTGGCAGCCATTATGAAGTCAAACAACTAGTGCTGGCGAGGATGTGGGGAGAAGGGTACACTTGTACATTGCTGGTGTGGCTGCAAATTGGTGCGGCCAATTTGGAAAGCAGTATGGAGATTCCTTGGAAAGCTGGGAATGGTATCACCATTTGACCCAGCTATTCCCCTTCTCGGACTATTCCA
>NW_026012278.1:0-2747 GCF_001458135.2 Marmota marmota marmota | reverse complement strand
AAAAAAAAAAAAAAAAAAAAGAAAGAAAAGCTTAGAGGTGAAATGATTGGGTTATGAAAACAAAACCTTAACCTAATCAGTATATTAATCCACTGATAGGACTTAACTAGGTACTAATTATAGGCAGGTAGGGTGTGACTGAGGGAGGTGGGACATTGGGAACATGTGTTTGGGGTTTATATTTTATCATGATGAAAATTGTTCTCTGTCTCTCTCTGCTTCCTGTTTCAGTGTCCTAAGATGTTTTTCTCCTGCACACCTTTTCACCATGATGTTCTGCCTCACTGTTTGCCTAAAAAAATTGAGTTAGTCATTTATGAACTGAGAGCACTGATACTGGAAGCCTCAAATAAACTTTTCCTCCTGTAAGATTATTCTTCTCAGATGTTTTGTTCATAGTGGCAAAAAAAGCTGACTAAAAAGATAGGCCCTCAGATTTTTCACAGTTTTGACAATCCTCTTCAGATTTTTTTTTTTAGTTGTAGTTGGACACAATATCTTTATTTTATTTTTATTTGGTGCTGAGGATCGAATCCAGGGCCTTGCACATGCTAGGCGAGTGTTCTACCACTGAGCCACAATCCCAGCCTCTCTTCAGATATTTTTTAGAGTGAATTTAGTCAATTGTTCTATTATCTAAAAAGTTTCTGTTATCTAAATAAATTAAGTCATGCTTTTTTGGGGGAGGAGGGTGTTGGCACATTTTGTCTACTGTATCCCATCTTCTCCTTATAAACAGATACATTGTATTTCCTTCAGGGAAGGATAGTAGAAATGAAAATTTTAGGAATTGAAATCAATAATAAAAATGACAGTATGATACTTAGAACTCAGAAAACTTTGTATATGACTCATTATTTTAAATACTTTTATATATTAACCCATTTGATACTAATATACCACTATAAGTAGGTATCTACGTCCATTTGCCTATTAGTGTTACTTCCAAATTTTGAGGAACTATGAACAATTACTGTTCCATAGACTAGATTAGATGCATTAAATAACACCAAATGCCAGCTGTAGACCATAAGTTAAGATGCTGTGACATACCAGAGCTGCTAATAGCCTTACTAAAAGATGTCACCCCAGAGAAGAAGGAAATAAAAGAAGAAAAATCGAATTTATTGTGTTCTTAAACTTCATAGTAAATTAACTGACAGAGGAATCACAGAATCATAAGGAAAAGAATAATTTATAAAATTAAGAAGTTTTGAAAATTTTACTTTGTTTTTTAAATGAAAGTTAGTGTTGGATATTAAGTGCAGCTACAATGGATGTTAATAATTTTGATTAGAGATATTATAAGGATAGCAACTGAAAGAATGATCAAAGCTCGCCATTAGAGAAAATGCCCCTTTATTGTATTTATGGAGCCAGGGGTGATTTGACAGTTATGACAGTTTAATGGTTGAACAGTTTGTCAGTTGGCATGGGGTGCTTTCTGATTGGTGAGTAAGGATCATGTGAGCCAGTAGGGCTAGTCTGATTGGTGGGTAAGGATCATGTGAGCCAGCAGGGCTCACCATTGGACTGCTTTTCTTGGGGGCTGGGGAAGTTAATCTTTGGAGCCGGGAAGACTCCCAACAGCAACTACTGTAAACTTAAAATCAGATCTACAAGGGACAAAATTATTCTGCTATAGACCAAAGAGTAAAGAGGAAAGACTACTTTTATGTATCTCAATGAAAATAAGATGAAGGAGGCAACTGTTTTAATCAATTTGGTATAGTTGTATTGATCAAGCAATGGTGATTTAGACAGATGGTCCCTGGAACTCTCCCTTAAACACTGAACCCCTGGAAAACATTGAAATGTTGGGAAATTATGTCTTTCCAAATAAAGCATGGAGATAACTTTGCAAATTTTTTTTAAAGAGAGAGTAAGAGAGAGAGGGGGAGAGAGAGATAATTTTTTTTAAATATTTATTTTTTAGTTTTCGGCGGACACAACATCTTTGTTTGTATGTGGTGCTGAGGATCGAACCAGGGCCGCATGCATGCCAGGCGACCGCGCTACCACTTGAGCCACATCCCCAGCCCCTAACTTTGCAAATTGATTTAAAATAATTGCCTATTTTGTCTTATCTATATTGAGCCATTTAAAAGTAGTCTTTTTCTTCTTTACTGATTGGTCTATAATTATGGTCTCTTGCTCTTCTAGTCCTCATATTCAAGAAACCTACAGTAGTCTTTCTATATATTCTAATTCTGGTTGTAGCCATTGCAAGCCAAATTCATGAGCAACAATTTATTACTGATTCTTAGCCAAATATTTTTAATTGATTTATGGAAATTTATTAGTGATTAGAATTTAAATCACAGGGCTTCATGATTCAGATCCTCAAATTGCAATTCAATGCAAAAGTTTATATAGGTTGCACATTTCTTATTTCCATTTCTTCTAAATTAATCATAATATACAAAGATCCACTATGACTATTATAGTGAGAAAAATAGTACAGTGAAAATGTTAATATTTTCTTGGATAAAAGAAAGAATGAGAAATTGTGTTAAAAGATGAATAACACTCTAAAGAATATATTACTCAAGCTTTGGGAATAGAATCAATTCAATGATAATCACAGCATTATTCAGAGCATTACCTTTTGAGAATAAATAAGAACCAGCACACACATTACATTCTGAACACTTCTGAATTTTGCTTAGTTGATAGAATTCTCTCACTTTGCTGGTGAGAAAAAATAATACACTGCCAGGCATGTTTTTTTTTTTTTTTTTTTTTTT
>NW_026012277.1:0-2747 GCF_001458135.2 Marmota marmota marmota | reverse complement strand
TTTTTTTTTTTTTTTTTTTTTTTTGGTGCTAGGTATTGAATCCAGGGCATTGTACATGCTGGGCAAGTGGTCTACAACTAAGCTACACCCAGCCCCTATTTTTGTCTTTTTGAAGAGTATTTGTTAACCTCACTTGCATTCTTTTGGTATGTGTGTGGTAGTAATGGAACCCAGGCACATTCTGTCACTGAGCCACATTCTTAGCCTTTTAATTTTTTTTTTTTTTTTAAATTTTGGGACAGGGTCTTGCTAAGTTGCCTGGGCTGGCCTTGAACTTGTAATACTTGAACCTTAGCCTTCTGAGTAGCTGGGATTACAGGCTTGTACCACTGCACCCAGATTTCATTCTTGATATTAGTGATTTGTATCCTCTTCCTATTTTTCTTGGTTTTAATATTAAAGGTTTATCAATTGCATTGATCTTTTCAAAGAACCAGCTTTTGGTTTTGACTTTTCTGAATTTTTAAGATTTCCTTTCCTTTTGCTTACTTTGACCTCATCTTGTTATTTCTTTTCTATTTTTATTAAGCTGGACATTTATATTATTGAATTCAGACCTTTCTTCTTTCCTATGATTATTTATTGCCATGAATTTCCCCTAAGCACTGGTACAGATGTTGACCAGGAGTGTTGAGATTCAGCATGCTTGTTCTGTTCTTGATCTTAGGGGAAAAGCATTAAATCTCTTATCAGTGAGTATCATGCTAGCTAAAGATTTTTCATAGATGCTCTTCATCAGATTGAAGAATTTTCCTTTTATTGAAAGTTTTTATCAAGTATATACACACACATTGAATTTTGTCAAATGCTGATTTTGTATCTATTGAGATGATAATCTTTGCTTTCTTTATTTTGGTAGCAGGGATTGAACCCAGGGGGCTCTTAACAACTAAGTCATATCCTCAGCATTTTTATTTTTTATTTGGAGACAGGATCTCTCTAAGTTACTTAGGGCCTCGCTAAGTTGCTGGGGCTGGTCTCAAACTTAGGATCCTCCTGCCTCAGACTCCTGAGTCACTGGGATTAACAGGTGCGTACCACCATACCCAGCCATATTAATTAATTTTAAATGTTTTTAAAGATTTTTACATCTATATTCAACAGAGATAGTAATCTTTATTTCTTTCTTGTAATGTTTTGTTGTGTTTTGTTATTAGTATAATACCTCATATAAAATGAGTTGGGAAGTTTTCCATTCTCTTTTATTTTCTAGAAGTTTATGAGAAATTGGTATTATTTCTTCCTTAAATGTTTGATAGAATTCATTAGTGAAATAATTAGGGATTGGAGTTTTCTTTTTGGTAAGTTTCTAACAATGAACAAAATTTTAAAATAGGTGTGGGACCATTTGGATTATCCATTTCGTCTACAGTGAGCTTTGATAGTTTGTGCCTTTCAAAGAATTCATTAATTTTGTTTAAATTGTCAAATTTATGGACAGAGTTATTTGTAATATTCTCTCATTATCTTCTTAATTTCTGGGGGGTCAAAAATGATGCCTTTTTTTTCTTTCTAATGCTGATATTTTGTATCTTCTCTCCTGTTTTCCAATCAATCTGACTATAGGCTTATTAATTTTTTAATCTTTTCATAGGAACATCTTTTGATTTGATTAAAAACAGATAAATATGGGGCTGGGGTTGTGGCTCACAGTGCTCATCTAGCATGTGTGGAGCACTGGGTTTGATCCTCAGCACCACATAAAAAATGAAGTAAAGGTATTATGTCTACTTACAACTAAAAAATAAATATTTAAAAAAAGATAAATAACTGAGAAATAAATCCATTGATATCTGTTTTATCTCTATTCTTTCTTCTCCTTATCTTGGGTTTTATTTGATCTTCTCTATTGTTTAAAGTTGGAATCTTAGCTTACAAGTTTTAGTTTTCTGTATTCTTTTGTTATATTTCTGGTATTGGGGATTGAACTCAGGTGCTTTATCACTGAGCTGGATCCTCAACTCTTTTTATTGTTTTATTTTGAGGCAAGTTCTCACTAAGTTGCTGAGGCTGGCCTAAAACCCATCAAGGCTGACCTTGAACTTGGAATCTTCCTGCCTCAGCTTCCCCTAGCCAGGATTACAGGCATATACCAGTTCCTGGCCTCTGTTCATATTCATTCTCTCTCCCTGTCTCTCTCTCATGGGGTGGGGGATACTGAGAATTGAACTAGGGGCACTTGACCACTGAATCATATCCCCAGCCCTATTTTATTTGTTTTTTATTTTCATTTTTTATTGATTTTTTTAAAAAATAAAGGACAGCAGAATGCATTACAATTCTTATTACACGTATACAACACAATTCTTCATATCTCTGGTTGTATATAAAGTATGTTGACACCAATTCATGTCTTCATACATGTACTTTGGAAAATGATGTCTATCACATTCCACCATCCTTGCTAATCCCCTGCCCCCTCCCTTTCCCTCCCACCCCTCTGCCCTATCTAGAATTCATCTATTCTTCCCATGCTCCCCCTCCCTACCCCACTATGAGTCAGCCTCCTTTTATCAGAGAAAACATTCAGCATTTGTTTTTTGGGATTAGCTAACTTCACTTAGCATTATCTTCTCCAATGCCATCCATTTACCTGCAAATGCCATGATTTTGTTCTCTTTTATTGCTGAGTAAAATTCCATTGGGTATATATGCCACATTTTTTTAATCCATTCATCCACTGAAGGGCATCTAGGTTGGCTCCAAAGTTTAGCTATTGTGAATTGTGCTGCTATAAACATTGATGT
>NW_026012276.1:0-2747 GCF_001458135.2 Marmota marmota marmota | reverse complement strand
TGTAAGAGTGATGATTAGGATTATTTTCAGGGTTAGGGTTAAGGTTAGTTTTAGTTTTAGCTTTAGTGTTATTGTTAGGGTTAGGGTTAGGATGGTCTTTATTGTTTGGGATGGGTTTAGGGTTAGCACTAAGGTCAAAATTAGGGTTTGTGTTATAGTCAGGGTTAGGGTTAGGTTTCATTGTAGGATTAGGGTAAGGGAATGATTAGGGTTAGTTCAAGGGTTAGAGTTAGGGTAAGGGTTAGGGTTAGTGTTAGGATTAGTGTTCGTTTGAGGGATAAGATTTGTGTTAGGTTAAGGTTTATGGTTATGGTTAGAGTTAGGGTTAGAGTGAGGCTTAGGGTTAGGTTTAAGGTTAGTTTTAGGGTTACTTGTAGGTTATGGTTAATGTTAGGGTAAGGGTTAGGATTAGTATTAGGGTTATGGTTAAGGTTCATGTTATGGTAAAGGTTATAGTGAGGGTTAGGGGTAGTGTTAGATTTAGGTTTAGTTTCAGTGTTAGTGTTAGTGTTATCTTTAGTGTTAGGGTTAGGGTTAGGGATAGTGTTAGAGTTAGGAATAGGATTAGGATTAGATTTAGGTTTAGGTTAAGAATTAGGATTAAGTTTAGGGTTACAGTTAGGGTTAGGGTTATTGTTAGGGTTAGGGTTATTTTTAGGTTTAAGGTTAGTTTGCGGTTAGGGTTAGGTTTATTATTATGGTTATGTTAGGGTTAGCTTTAGAATTGGTGTTAGGGTTTGGGTTAGGTTTAGTGTTAAGGTTAGTGTTAGGGTAAGAGTTATTGTTTGTGTAAGGTTAAGGGTTACGTTTAAGTTTTGTGTTAAGTTTAGACTTAAAATTAGGGTTTTGGTTATGATTAGAAAGAAGTTAAGATTGAGGCCAGTGTTACAGTTAGGGTTAGTTTTAGAGTTACCGGTAGTTTAAGGATACTGTTAAGGTAAGTGATTGGGTTAGTGATAGCGTTAGGGTTAAAGTAACGGTGAGGGATAGGGTTTGTGTTAGGTTTAGGGTTAGGGTTAGTGATAGGGTTATTTTGGGGGTTATCATTAGTGTTAGGATTAGGGTTAGGTTTAGTGTTAGGGTTTGTTTTAGGTTTAGGGGTATGTTTGGGGTTCAGTTAGGGTTAGTGTTCAGGTTAGTTATAGGGTTAGGGTTGCAGATATGTTTAGTGTTAGTGTTAAAGTTAGTTTTAGGGCTAGTGTCAGGATTAGAGTTAGGGTTAGGTTTAGGTAAGTGTTAGGGCTAGGTTAAGAATTAGGGTTAGTGTAAGGATGAGTGATACGGATAGGATTAGATTTAGTGTTAGGGTTAGGGTTGAGTTTAGGTTTAGGGTTAGGGTTATGGTTAGAGTTAGTGTTATGGTTAGTGTTAGTGTTATATTTATGGTTAGGGTTATGTTACATTTAGGGTTAGTGTTATTCTTAGGGTTACAGTTAGTTTTAGTGTAAGCGTTAGAGTTAGTGTTAGGTTTAGTGTTAGTTAAAAGTTAGGGTTAATGTTAGGTTATGTTTAGGGTTATGTTTTGTGTTAGGAATTTTGTTAGGGTTATAGTTAGGTTTATGATAGTGTTATATCAGGTTTAGGGTTATGTTTAGGGTAAGGATTACTGTAAGGGTTAGTTTTAGGATAGGGTTAGGTTTAGGGATATGTTTAGTGTTATGGTTGTTGTTAACTTTAGGGTTGGTATTAGTGTTAGTGTTAGTGTTAGTGTTAGAATTAGGATTAGGTTTAGGATTAGTGTTAGGGTTAGGGTTAGGATTTATGTTACAGTTACTGTTAGGATTATGTTTAGTGTTATCCTTTCGGTTAGGATTAGCTTTAGGGTTAGGGTTAGGTTAGGGTTAGGGCAGGGTTAATGTTAGTGTTAGGGTTTGGGTAAGGGTTAGGATTAGGGTTAATGTTAGGGTTAGGTTTAAGTTTAAAGTTAGGTTAGGGTTAAGGTTAGTTTTAGGTATCGTGTTAGGCTTAAGGTTAGGGTAAGTGTTAGCTTTAGGTTTATGTTTAGGGTTACTGTTAGGGTTATTTTTAGGGTTAGGTTTAGGGTTATACTTGGGTTTAGAGTTAGTGTTAGGATTAGTGTTAGGTTTAAGGATAGCTTTAATTTTAATGTTAGGTTTAGAGATATTGTTATGGTTAGGTTTATGTGTAGTATTACGGTTAGGGATAAAATTAGGATTAGTATTAGTGTTAGGGTTAGTTTTAGGGTCAAGTTTAGGGTTTCTTTTAGGGTTAGGGTTATAGTTGAGTATGTGTTAGGATTAGGTTTAGGGTTCATGTTAGGGTTAGGGTTAGGGTTATGGTTAGGGTAATATTTAGGTTTAGCTTAGGGTTACAGTTAGTGTTAGTGTTAGTATTAGAGTTAGGGTTAGTGTTAGGATTAGGGTTTAGGTTAGTGTAAGTTTTAGCATTAGGATTTCTGTAGGGGTTCTGGTTATTATTATAATTATGGTTATAATAAAGTTAGGATTAGGGTTAGAGTTAGGTTGAGGTTTAAGGTTAGGTTAGGCTTAGTGTTAGGGGTAAGGTTAGAGATAGTGTTAGGATTAATGTTAGTGTTAAGATTAGGATTAGGGTTAGAATTTGGGTTAGTGTTTGGGCTAAATTTGGGTTAGGGTTAGGGTTACGATTCGTGTTACGGTAAGGGGTATGGTTTGTGTTAGTTTTAGGTTTAGGTTTAGGGTTAGGGATAGGTTTAGGTCTACTATTAGAGTTAGTGTTATGATTAGGGTTAGGGGTCATGTTAGTGC
>NW_026012275.1:0-2747 GCF_001458135.2 Marmota marmota marmota | reverse complement strand
TATATATATATACATACACACACACACACATACACACACACACACACACACACCCCAAAGTTTTCCTATCCATTCATCTACTGAAGGGCATCTGGGATGGTTCCACAATTTAGCTATTGTGAGGCACAGATTTTTTTCCAAGCTGTGTTTACCATGCTTACTATTTTGAATGATATCAAAATGAGATTAAACTGTCAAGAATTTGAACTTTAAAACTAAATGAAATGTTTATAATTTAAAACAGAATATTCAAGTAAAAATTAATTACATATAATAAGGAAGATATGAAGACTCAAATAATTAAAAAGATTGAGTGAGAAAAAGTATCCATGAGGAATTGCGGAAAGATAAGAAGATGTAAAATGCACACCTCAGAGAGTCCTGAGAAGATAAGCAAAATGAAATATGTGGGTTTCAGTGTAATCAACTGCTTTGTCACATGGATTCATAATAAAATATATACAGCATTTAAATGGGTATTAAACAGTGGTGGCACGTGCCTATAATTCCAGTGGCTCCGGAGGCTGAGGCAGGAGGATCACAAGTTCAAAGCCAGCCTCAGCAACTTAGTGAGATCTTGTCTCTAAATAAAGTACAAAAGGGAGCTAGAGATATGGATCAGTAGTTAAGCACCCTGGGTTTATTCCCCCTTACCAGAAAGAAAGGAAGGAAAGGAAGAAGGAAAGAAGGAAGGAAGGAAGGAAGAAAGGAAGGAAGGAAGGAAGGAAGGGAGGGAGGGATGGATGGATGGAGGGGCATTAAATGCTATATGAATTTAGGTGAGACATATAGAAGGTGAAAAAACATGAATGCTTGCCAGTTTATGTCAAAATGGAAAAATCTAGGTGTTTTCTAGGTCCTTTCTAACCTTTTCTCTGATAAGAACCTACTATCTGATAAGTAATTATTTTCTAAAGATATAACAGGGTGAAATTAGGCATGGACTACCATAAAAGCCCTTGGCAAATTTAGGATGGACAGGAATTTTTCAATCCTAAACTAGAAAATGATACTTATTTCTTGAAATGTTATGGATCTAATTTCTGTCCATTATCCCCATGTATTTTAGATGGAAGAGGAAGGAATTTGTATTAGTGATCAGGTGGAAAATGGTAGCAAAGAAATCAAGATTGTTCCAAATTAAGAGAGAGCTGCAGTGTGTTTTCCCTGTACCTGTCAGAATCCATATGGCTGAACAACTCATATCATTCAAAGAAGTCTATGTGAATATCATCAAATTTTTTTACTTGTTTGATAAAAATGAAAAGTTGAGATAAATCTTTAATTTTATATATTACATTAGAAATTATATACTTATTATTATTCAGGTATTACTACATATTATTTTAAAAGACTGTACTATATGTCACATAAGGTCTTAGGCCCTTTATCCCTAGTCTTACTGGCACAAAAAATTACAGTTATTCCTCCATGTCCATGGGTTCTGTATTTATGCATTCAACCAACCATGGATATAGTTGACATAGTGATAAAATTATTATTATAACAATTCATAAGTATTGCTGAATTACAATGAAGTTAATAACTATAATACCTGTCCAGAAGTATGAGAATAGTAAATAACACATGACTTCCCAATAACAAAACTACTTCAGAATCATTGCCATCATCATGATTGATACAGAAGATCAACTATTATAGTTGGTGGCCTGATTTGCTTCCAGAATCATAACACAATGCATTTATGTTCAGAAAAGTTTATCTGTTTGAGTCCCTTTTGATAGCATAAAAATACATTGAATATTGGACAGAAATGAATTGTATTGTAACAAATGCTAATTCAAAGTGTAAATGTCAGTCTTCAAATTTCTGCTACAAATAATCAGTTATGGGAACTTGGACAAATCTCTTTACTTTTCTGTTTCTGTTGACTGATAATATTTCTCTTGCAAGGGAAGAAATCCTTGCCTACATACAACTCCAACAGGAAATTTATTGGCTCAATTAACTAAAAGAGTATGAATAAATTGGTAGCAGTTAGATCAGAATTTCAATTCCCATATGTATTCTTTTAACTTGCTTTTGTATCTTCAACCACAAGTAAATCCTCCTCTGAATTGTATAAAAATGGGTCTTAGAATTACAATATAATATTAATATTGGTACTTATGATCACTGAAGAAAATATTCCCTTAATCAAGATATACTTAAAATTATGAAGTTGAAGTGTATATCCCACTTGGATCTCATATCCATGGTCATGATTGGTTGGCTAGGCCTATGTTCCCCAGAAATTTGTGAAAAGGGGAGTCCTTGATGGACCAGGGAAAGTGAAAGATGATTGATTCTCCTAAAGGAACAGATGGCCTTTCTCTTCCTTTCTCTTAGAAGAGATGTTGGCAGTGAAAAATAAGCAGTATTTATACTATGATGTAATTCATCTCATGTGAAGTCTTTCGTAGTATATGAATGAGATCCAGAGTTATACAGTAAAGAAATGAATAGTTTGTTTGGTGAACATACATAAAATTTGAATTAGTAAACCAGCACTTGTTTCATATCACCTAACTTATATGAATTTTTATCAATTTGACCTACATAAATCAGAAAAGATGCATTTCCCAAACTAGTCAGAAAGTCTACTTTGTGAAATGTGGGCTATCCATAGGCATCAGAACAAAGAGCAGGATAATCCATTAAACATACAAGAGAGGCTTACTATGGGAAAAGGAATATATATATATATATATATATATATATATATATATATATATATATATATATAT
>NW_026012274.1:0-2747 GCF_001458135.2 Marmota marmota marmota | reverse complement strand
GATAAGAGTAGAGTTATGGATACATTTAGTCTTATGTTTAGGGTTAAATTTAGAGTTAGGATTAGATCTAGGTTTTGAAATAGGGTAAAGTATAGGCCTAGGGTAGGGCTACGTTTAGGTCTAGGTGTATGGTGATGGTAAGGGATAGGGTTATAACTAGGTATAAGGCTAGTTTGAGAGTTAGAGTTAGTCTTAGTGCTATGGTTAAGGTTAGGAATAGGGATAAATTAGGGCTAGGGTTAGTGTTAGGTTTAGGTTTAGGGTTAGGTTTAGGTTTATGTTAAGGGATGGGAATATAGCTACTTTTAGGACTAGGGTGAGATTTAGGTTTAAGGTTGGTTTGGTTTAGTAATAAAGCTAGGTTTAGGGCTAGGATGAGGACTAGGGTTTGTTTTAGGGTTATGGCAAGTATTAGGGCTAGGGCTAGTTTCAGATTGCTGCAGTCTGGCTGGGCACAATTCATGAGCCACTTGTCAAAAGAAACGAACTTTATTTTTAGAACCACACATGCCAAACAAAACAGCTCCTCAGGAAAACCTTCAGATCCCAACTGCCACCACCTGCTTCCCACAAGCCTCTCCACCTCCCCCCCCCCTCCTGCTCTTGAGGCCGATTGGCTGGGTCGCGTGGGCAGAGTCAAAAAAGTCCCCCAATGAGCAGCTCCGAGGTCTGAAAGGGCAGGGAAACAGTCCAATGAGCATAACTGCAGAGGAGCCAATCAGCTGGCAGATAGAAGTTGCTGGGGCCGCTGTGAGCTAATCATCAGCTGGCAGCTGGAAGTTTTCTGGCAGCTGGAATTTTGCTGGCAGCTGGAAGTTTGCTGGGGGCCCTTCAGCTGTGGCTCTCAACATCTCCCCCTCTCTGTTTAAACAACAAGCATGTGGCTTAGGGACCATGCCTGCCTTAGGTTGTCCAATAGTACATATGGTCCTTACCCATTATCTGATGAGCTGACCTCAAGGCATCAGCCTCCTGTCTTAGGTTGGTACAATTGCAGTTGGATCTCACCCGTCACTGACCACCAGTCCAGTATACAGCCATAGGTCCAGTATACAGATGTTCTTTGCCTCACCTCTGTTGGCCCCCAAATTTTAGCTTTACGACCATCACAAGCAGAAGGGAGAAATATACACCAAGCCAATTGACAGCTCCTTTTGGAAAAATTGTCATCAGCAAAAATACCCCAACACTACCACAAGTCGCCGCACGAACAGATAGTTCACAATGCATACAGGTGAGTTCACAATGCATAGAAGTGATTCATAGTCCAGGCAAGTTCTCCAAGCAGTTCAGTGATGGCTCCTTTTGGAAAAATTGTACCACCGATGACACTATCAGCATAAATGCCCCAACACTACCAAAAGTCGCTGCACCAACAGAGAGTTCACAATGCATACAAGTGAGTTCACAATGAATACAAGTGATACATAGTCGGGCAAGTTTTGCAAGCAGTTCAGAAGCTGTAGATTGGTTTTATTTTTGTCTTCACCAGCACTGGGATGAAGATAGGAATTCTGGCAATAATGGCTAAAGAAAAAAATATATATATAACATTCCAGAAGGCTCTAAAAGAAAACAATTTTCTTTTTTCTTCTTTTTTTTTTTTAGAAAAATATTTTCTTAACAATGTACCTTACCTTCAACAGAATTATTAAATATAATGAAAAGGAATGGTGAAAGTAAACAAACAGATCTGTTAACCTCCTTTTTTGTTCATATATTAAAACAATCCTCAACAGCTGTTTACCCAATTTAAATTAAACCATTTAAATCACGTGAAAAAATGTATTTGGATCCATTTTTTCATGAGCGCTCATCATATATGATATATGGACATTCGTACATTCAAACATATAACACAAAACACAAGTGTGCACACATTGTATAATACATACAACACATAACATAATAGTAAAGGCCTTATAACTTTTTACAGGTGAAATCTCCATTGCAATGTTTAAAAACTCTATAGTCAAAAAAATAGAACTGATCAGCAAAACATTAACCTAGGTCTGTATGAGCTCAAAAAACAAAATAGAACTTCATGACATGGGAAAGGGCAATAATAAAATAGATATTGAAAAAAAGCATCCTGGTTCTGTCACAAATGTAAGAATAGCCAAACTGGAGTTTTGGATATCAGATGTTATGGATTTGAGCCAAATCATCTTTTTGGTCTGTAGAAATCGCTTTAGTTAATCTCTCTGGAATCCAAATTGGCTGCTGTTCTCCATGTGGAAACACACAAACAGAACCCCAACTCCAGATAATTAGTGGGTCAGGACCTTTTCATTGTCCTGTTAGTATATCCTGCCAAAGTACCTTAAGCTTATGTACATTTTTTGGACACATATGACTTTCTGCAGCACTAAGCCCGATGAATCCAAATTTAAAAATTTTAGAGTAAAAAGGGTTATTTTAAGTTTATTTTTGGGGAATATATACCCCTTCCCAATTCCTTCTTTTTGCTTTAATATGTACATTTTAATAGTTTGATGAGCTCTTTCAACTATGCCTTGTCCCTGTGGATTGTATGGGATTCCTGATATATGAGTAATTCCAAATGTTGAGCAAAATTGTTTAAAAGAGGTAGAAGTATAACCAGGGGCATTATCTGTTTTTAACTGTTTTGGAACGCCCACAGTGGCAAAATTTTGTAAACAATGAGCTATAACATCTTTAGTTTTTTCTCCAGAATGAAGGGATCCCATCAAAAATCCAGAAGAAGTATCAACTGTAACATGCAA
>NW_026012273.1:0-2748 GCF_001458135.2 Marmota marmota marmota | reverse complement strand
GTGCAATTCCCCTTCTCCCTCCTTTTTCCTCCCACCTCTCTTCCCTATTTAGTGGTAATCTTTTTCTCATGCTCTTCCTCCCTATCCCATTTTGAGTAATCCCCCTTATATCAGAGAAGACATTCAGCATTTATTTTTTAGGGATTGGCTAACTTCACTTAGAATAATCTGCTCTAATGCCATCCATTTCCCTGCAAATGCCATGATCTTGTTATTTTTTAGTGCTCAATAATATTCCATTGTGTATAAATACCACATTTTTTAATCCATTCATCTATTGAAGGGTATCTAGGTTGGTTCCACAGTGTAGCTATTGTGAATTTTGCCGCTATGATCATTGATGTGGCAGTATCCCTATAGTATGCTCTTTTTAGGTCTTTTGGGTATAGTCCGAGAAGGGGAATAGCTGGGTCAAACGATTGTTCCATTCCCAGCTTTCCCAGGAATCTCCATACTGCTTTCCAAATTGGCTACACCAATTTGCAGTCCCACCAGCAATGTATGAGTATACCTTTTCCCTCGAATCCTCGCCAGCACTTACAGTTGTTTGACTTCATAATGGCTGCCATTCTTATTGGAGTGAGATGGTATCTTAGAGTAGTTTTAATTTGCATTTCTCTGATTACTAGAGATGGTGAGCACTTTGTCATGTATTTGTTGATTGATTGTATATCCTCTTCTGAGAAGTGTCTGTTCAGGTCCTTGGCCCATTTGTTAAAGTTCCATTAAACGTTAAGCTACAGCTAGTCCTGGCTACGCTGAATTCCTTGTGCCAAAAGATCTCAAGAAAGGAAAGGAGTTACCAAAGGAATGGAATGATTAACTGATCATTAAGAGAAGATGAGGCTGCTATTATAACACAGGAAGAATGAATTTATAACTAGGTTATGTATTTGGAACTCTCTTGGTAATCTTTGGCCCCATTTTGATGATAAAAAGATAAATTTAATGGAAGAAGTCTCAGACCCCCTGAGGGAGAGAGTCTGGATTGTCCTATATAGTAAGCCACCTATACCAGAAGATGAGCTAACCAAGAGTGAGGGGATTCTAGTATTAAATATAGAGGAATTAGATGATGAAGATCCTCTGAGTTTTAGAACAGGTCTGAAATTCATCCCACTAATTTGCCTCTTATATGCTTCTTAGGAAAAAAGAAACAAGAAAATTCTAAATGAACTTCTCCCTGATCCAATGAAATTACTGTGAGCAAGTGGATTTGAGAAACAGCCCTGTGTGGTGGACTGTGGTGGATGACAAAACCCACCTTGAGTTCTGCTTCAGGACCAAAGCACTCAAATTCTGGGCATTTGAACTAGCAATAGTTCACAGAGGAGACCCTCAAAGGAAATTGCATTTAGTTAAAGGGGCAGGCCACATCCAGTAATTGGTCAGTGTAGGGATAGGAAGAATGTTTCCCTTGCCTGCACTTCCAACAAGCCTTAAGGGTCATCTCAGCTCCAGGGCTTCTCTGAAGATTGATGTGAACTCTCTTCCAAATGTTGAGGAGTCCAACTTCTGCTCAATTCAACTTTCCTCCCTCCCTAGCAGAGCTTTTCCCAAAAGCACTCCCCAATAATCTTCCTGTGTAGATTCTTCTCCCCAAGTCTTTTCCATAGAAACTTGACCTAAGACGTGGCACATATCAGAATATTTATCTTAAGCTATATTGAATAGTTTATCTGTGTGGATAAAATAGGAATGAATTTTATATAAACTGTTGGAATTAGATCTGATTGTTCAAACTAATTACAGTTGTAGTTAAGAGTTTCTCTATAAAAATATAAATAATTGTATCTTTATAATTTGATATAAATATTGCATGAATCATTGAAATTTAAAGACAGAGAGTTAATTGAAATAATTTCCTCTGAAATCTAACTAAAATGAGATAGAAATTATGAATTAGTAATTTTTACAACAATTTCATTCATTACTTTAATGATGTTTAGTAGATACTGTCTCCATTTCTACTCTGTTTTGAGTCCCTGGAAATAGGGAGACTAGACAAAAATATATAAATAGGAAACTGTGGATAAGAAAGGATTGATACTCTTTCTTGTGTCAATAACAGAGTATCTTTTATATACATTGACCTGTAATTTTGCTTAGATTGAATATATATTTATAGTTCTGGATATTTTAAAATTGGAGATGTTATAGTTTGATGTGAGGTATCCCCTAAAAGCTCATGTGTGAGACAACACAGAAATGTTCAGAGGAGAAATGATTGAGTTATAAGAGTTTTAACCCAATCAGGGAATTAATCCCCTGATAGGGATTAACTGAGTGGTAACTGAAGTGGCAGGGTATGCCTTGAGGAAGTGGGAATTAGGGTGTGGCTTTGGGGTATATATTTGTATCTGGAGAGTGGGGTCTCTCTGTTTGGTTCCTGATCTTATGTGAGCTGCTTCCCTCTTCCACACACTTCACCATGATGTTCAGCCTCACCTGAAGCCTCAAGAAATGGAGCCAGACTTCTATGGACTAAGACCTCTGAAACCCTGAGCCCTCAAATAAACCTTCCCTCCTCTACAATTGTTCTGGCCAGGTCCTTAGTCACAGAAGAGAAAAGCTGACTAACACAGGAGATAAAACATGTTATTTTCAGGATCATTTTTATAATGAGGGGGAATTTCATTATACAAACTTTATGTTCAGTTTTGAACTGCATTTTCCCCCTTCAACCCCTACATTTTGCTGGGAAAATGAGTTTTGAAACCTGTAGATAATACCAAATTCAACTGTCTT
>NW_026012272.1:0-2748 GCF_001458135.2 Marmota marmota marmota | reverse complement strand
CACTATCGCTACTCCTAAAACTAGTGCTAACCCTAGCCCTAGCTCAAAAACAAAACTGAGACATAGCCTTAACCTAATCCTAGCCTAATGGTAACGCTATACCTGACATAAGCCCAATTCCTAATTCTTACCCTAACCCTAACACAGAACCTAACCCTACACGTAGGCTTAATCCTAGCCCTAACTCTAGTCGTGTCCTTAACCCTGATCAGTAACACTAATCCTGACTCTGACCCAAACACTAACCCTATCTCTAATCATTTCCCTAAACCTAAACCTAATCTAAACACTAGAACTTGACCTAGACCTAATATTATCTCTAATCATAACCCTAGTTCTTACATTAGCCATAGTCCTACACTAGAACCAACCTAACTCAAAACCTAGACCTAATCCAAGCCCTAATCTAGTTTTAATCATACCCCTAACCCTATCCTTAGGCCTAACACTAAACCTAAACCTAACCCTAAACCTACACCGTGTCCTAACGTGAAACCTAAACCGAAACATAGCCCTATTTCTAACCATAACACTAGTCCTCAACCTAGATATAATTTTATCCATTACCCTAACCATAACCCTAAGCAAATTCTAACCCTAAGCCTAGCCCTAACCATAGCCCTCACCTAACCATAACGCTAGTCCTAACTGTAGCTCTAATCCTATCCATTACCTGAACCATATCTTTAAACAATTTCTATCCCTAGGCCTAAATCTAACCCTATGCCTTACCCTAACCCTGTCCATTATACTAAACCTAACCTGAACCTGAAACCTAATCATATCCATTACCCTAACCCTAGAGCTAATTTTAGCCCTAACCCTAAACCTTAACTTAAGCCATACCCTAACACTGCATCTGACCCTCATAATACCCCTAGCTGTAAACAAGACCCTAACCTTCAATGTAACCCTTACAAAAGACCTGGTCATAAATCTAAACCTAAAATGATCCCTAACCCTAGAACTGACATTAGCCATAAACCTAATCCTAGCCCTAACCCTAGCAAAAACCCTACCCCTAATCCTAGTCCTAAAACTAGCCTTAATACTAATCCTAACCTTAACCAGAGCCCTAATCCAAATTTTATCCCATGCCCTAGCCCAAAATGTAGCTGTAATATCATACCTTACCCTAACCCTAATGATAACCCTAACCCTAGTCCTAAACATAGGCCTAAAACCTACCACTAACCATAGCTCTAATCTAGCTCTAATTTAGCCCTAACCCTAAAGTTAACACTATCCCTAGCCCTAAGACTAATTCTAACACTTGCTCTAACCTATCCCTAGTTCTAAACATTTCCGTTACCATAACCCAAAACCTATGCATATCCCTAGCCTCAACCCTAGCCCCAACCTTTACCCAAGCACTAAACCTGGATCTAACCCTAACATTTAAACTAAAGCTCTAACACTAGCTCTAACCCAAATGCTAATTGTAAAACCAGCCCTAACATTACCCTAGACTTAAAACAAAACTGAGCCATAACCCTAATCCTAACTCTTAACCTAAACCAAACCCTAACCCTATGCCTAGCCCTAAACGTACTCATAATTTGAATCCTAGCTCTAACCCTAGAAGTAACCCTGACCTTTACTCAGACCCTAACAGTAATCCTAGTTCTAAACATTGACCTAATGCTAACACTAGAACTAGCCCTAATTGGAATCCTAGTTATTTCATTAGCTGTAGCCCCAATGCTAACACAATCCTATCCCTATTCTGAGCCCTACACCTAGATTTAACTGTAAACCTAACCCTAACCATAAGCCTAACTCTACCTCTAAGCCTATCCCTTACCCTAAGCCAAACCCTCACACCAATGCTACCCTAGTCCTAACCATAATCCTTAGCCTACCTCAAACCCTATCTCTATTATTAGTCCTAACCCTAGCCCTCATTCTAGCTCTATCCCTAACTCTAACCCTGACCCTTATTCTGACAGTAACACTAAACCTAGGTCTAAACCTGACACCTTAAAGCAAACCCAAACCCTACCCCTACTGGTAAACCTATACCTAAACCTAACAGTAACACTAGCACTAGATTAAACTTAATCCTAATCTAGCCTTAGCCCTAAACAAAAACATAGCAATAACCCTAACAATAACCGTTAACCTAATGTAAAGACTAACTCTATCCCTAGACCCAACGCTAGTCCTAAATCTGGCCCTCACCCTAAAACTAACCCTAACCTGACAATGACAGTTACCCTAAAACAAACACTAGCTCTAAATCTTATCCTAACCAAAAACCTAACTAGAACACTAGACTTATCCATAACCCTAACCCTAAAACTAGCCATTACCTTATCCCTAGCTCTTACATTACCCATAGCCCTAATGATAGCCATAAACCTCACACAAAACATTGCCCTTATCCTAGCCCTAAACCTAGCCCTTATTGTAACCTAACCATAAGCCTAGACCTAACCCTAACCCTAAACCTTGCCCTAACCCTAATTCTAGCTCAAACTCTAACCTTAATCTAAACATAACCCTAACCCTAACCCTAATATTAGCCCTCACTCTAACACTAACCCTCACGCTATCCCTAATCTTAGCTCAAAAGCTAACACTTACCCCAAACCTAACCCTGACATGAACCCTAAGCTAACCCTAAACCTAGTCATAATTCTAACCATAAACTAAGCCCTAACCTTAGCTATAACACTATCTATTAACCTAAAAATAACCCTAACCCAAATGCTAGCCCTAGGCCTAATGCTAACCTATTGCTAACAC
>NW_026012271.1:0-2748 GCF_001458135.2 Marmota marmota marmota | reverse complement strand
TCCTCTCTCCCTCTCCCCCCCTCCTTCTTTGTTGCCATAAATGGAATATCTTGCCATTTGCCATGATTTTCTACCTCACCTTGGGCTCAGAGCAATGGAATCAGTTGGCTATTGACTAAAACCTGTGAAACCATGAGCCCAAAATAAACTCTTCTTTTTAAAATTTATTCTTCTCAGGTGTTTTAGTCACAGCAATGAAAAATTGACTAACACAATCACATATAGGGACATTTGTCAATCTGTATTCAGTACCAGATCTTTTTTCCTAAATGCAACAACAAGATGTCTTAAAATAAACCAAAAGTTCTAAAGTACATTCTGAAGACTCCTCTCTCTCCATTTGTGGATTTTAAATGTCAAAACTATGTCCAGAATAATAGTGATACTTTCTCCACTTATAGACAAATTCTTGCTAATCTGGTGAAAATAGAGATGAAGATAAAATATTTAAAACATCTAAGGAAAAAATGGCATTAAATATAGAATGGCATTAAAATACTTGAACAATGCTTGATATCATATGAAAAAAAATAGAGTCCAAATTGTAATGAATTGAAATATTTTAAAAGCTAAAAACAAATTTTAAAGTCAGAATTCTATGTGCATTATACATATTTTGGAAAATAGAAAATGAAGTAATGAGGAATTATTGACCTCATACTTACATTTCAAGAGAAGAAAGGAAATTATGCCAAGCAGAAACTGGAATCTACATAAAGGAATGGAAAAATGTCTGAAAATGGTTAATAGGTAGCTATGTAGAAAAATATAGAAAGCCCTTTTTATTTTTCTTCATTTTTATATCTTTGACAGAAATCAGACCCTTGGGAAGAAAACTATTAGCATTGCAGGGTAGCGTACATCATCTAAGGCAGTGTGAAATATGTATCAATAATAGCACAGAGGCCAGAACACAAATCAAATTTTACTACTGTAATTTTTAAAATTTATATGAATGTATAGAATATTAACTCTGACATTACATCTCATCTACAGAGCAAGTATAAATAAAAGAGTTAAAGGGGATGAAAAAAATTTGAATAATGAAAAGAAAGAAATAAATTATATTAATTCCACAATGGGAAAAATAGCTTTTAATACAAATAACATATAGTGATATGGCAAACTTGAATCCAATCATATCAACAAATAAATATATATGGCTATAGTGGCAGCTAAGATAGAAATTATCAGTCAGGGTTAAAGGAACAATTTAATTCTCCAAACTCTGATGAAGTACTCATTGAGTATAACACACAAAGAGTTTAAAAGTAAAAAAATCAAACAAAATATTTCAGACATATTATAAGCTTATGAAAAATAGAGTGGAAATATTAATACCAGAGAAAGTAGGTATCAAAGAAATAAGTATTGCCAGACAAAGATATGAAGACTTTGTAACGATAAAGGATAAATCATGGGAAATATAACCAATTCAAATGTATATTTACTCAATAACAAGACACGTGAAATAAATTCAGCAGAACTAAATATGGAAATTAGCACTTCCTATTAACAGATGAAGATTTTGTCACCCTTATCTCAGTAACTGGTACAAACTGTAGACAAGGAAACTGAAATATAGTCTTGAATGTCACTATAGACCAGTTTAAACTAACATTCATTAACACAACACATAAAATTATAGAAAAAACAATTTCCACTATATCAAACATAATTTTACCCCAAATAAGCCATATGCTGTGCTCTTAAAAATGGCATTTTAAATTTAAAAAATATATTCTCTTCATCACAGGTTTTAATTAATTATGATAAATATTAAGAAAGTTGAAAAAACTCAAATATTAGATAAAATTGAATGAATGAATCAAAAACACAGGAAAATTTACTTGCAAATACACTAAATTATAATGGAAAGAAAAAATAAATCAGCTCAATACTGCTAAACTTGATTGGAAACAAATATAGCTTTCTCTGCTCACATAAAAATATTTTAAATTTAACATTGCTGTGTGAGTTTCCATCTATGGAAAGTAGGAATAAACAAAGCAATTTAAGCCCAAAACTGTTTTAGAAGAAAATCTTTTGAATAAAGATATATAAGTGAAATAAGCGAAATTCAGAAAAAAAGAGCAAAAAATTTAAAAGACTTGTCAGTGATCAAGACAATTATAAGCATATAAAGGTGCTGAAAAGGTTTTAAAAAGAGATACAAATATAGACATAATAAAATATGTAAGCTATGTGGCAACTTAAATATTTTGTAAATATTTAAAGGAAAACAGCCTAATAATAGGCCAAATATAAAAAGCACCAGAAAATTTGCATTGCTCAAAACTGCTTCTTGGGTTGTTTTTTATTTTTAAATTATTTATTTACCTTTATTTTGTATGTGGTTTTAGGAATTTAATCCAGGGCACTGTACCACTGAGCTACTTCTCTAGGGCCCCCTCCTTTTTTTGGAGACAAGGTTTTACTAAATTGCTGGCCTTGAGCTTAGGACCCTCTTGAATGGGTCTTTTGAGTCACTGGATGGACAACATGTGTTACTACACCTAGCTTCAAATATATTTTGTATATGGTCCCATAATAAAAAATATGATATATTTTCAGGTTGGGATTGTGGCTCAGCAGTAGAGCGCTCGCCTAGCACGGGCGCTACCCGGGTTCGATTCTCAGCACCACATAAAAATAAAGGCATTGTGTTGTGTCCATCTACACAAAAGATTCATATTCATTTATTCTCTCTCTCTCTCTCTCTCTCTCTCTCTCTCTCTCTCTCTCTCT
>NW_026012270.1:0-2748 GCF_001458135.2 Marmota marmota marmota | reverse complement strand
TGAGCTCATCCTGAGCCTCTCTTGTGCATTCATGCTGAACTTGGCCAGCCCCCATGTCTTGGGTGTTAGCAACTGAGTTTGGGTAGCTGGGGGCTTTCTTATTCCCAACTGGTTGTTTCCAGCTGATGTGGTCAGACGGGACTTCTCAGGCATCTAACCCGTTTGTGAAGGACGCTGACATTTCAGATATGACACACACATACATATGATAGATTGTAAATACCTTCCATCATGTCTCTAATGCTACACACGGGAAGTGGAATGGATGCCATCCTGAAGGTAACTTCAAACCCTAAAATGTGAGACCCTTCTAGAAGAGTAGACGTTAACTGACAGTGGCCTCCTGAGTCTAATCAGCCTTGGGCTTTGTAGACTGTTCTTCCTCCATTGCTTCCCACCAAGGTTCCCTGACTAAGAATCAGGGAGTGTGGAGGGCAGACAGTGGGTGCAGAAGGTCCCCTCCTTGTGTGTGGGTGCAGGGGAGCTCCTCCATGTTACATCCCCTGAGACTCTTCTGACTACCTGGGCCTTCCAAGATGTTCCTCTCAGGACGACACTGCAGGTGCTAGAGACCCTCAGTGCGTGAAGGTTGAAGGATGCGTTTGAAACCTCTGTGGTTCTTACTGCAGAATGTCCGCTCTCACGCTGAATGATGTGCTCATCTGAGGGAAGTCACCTATAATCTGTTGCAGGGGCTGACCTTGGACCCTCATGGAGGAATGCTCATCTTGCTCATTGTGCAGCAGGGAAGTCCTAACAAAGAAAGCTATGATTTGCTACAAAGCGCTGTCAGAACACTGGGAAGCTCCATTTCCTTGCTCCTTTGACAAGAAGTTATTCCCCATTGGTACAAGGTCACCCTGCGTGGCAGTTTCTGAACTCTTGGTGTCTGGATTCCTGTAAGATGATAGGTTATGTGTCTCCTCTGGCCTATTGTGACTGTTCTGTGTAAATTGACACATACCCACTATGAAAGCTCTTTTTGCTGCGCAATAAAGCAGACGCAGTTCTCTGAAACCATCTCCAGAGGAGTGTGTCTCCACCGTCAAGCTCCCCACAGTCGATGCTGAAGGGTAGGCCCTCAGCAATAATCTATCACAGCAGAAGTGATGCTGTGTGAATTCCAAGGAGAGGTCCTAGCAGTTCACGGGGCTGCCACTTTGTTCACTTTGCTAGTCAAGGAGGCAGTTTCTGTGGCCCGCTTAGAGTCTGCATCTCCGTTATGCTGATGCCCACTCTGCGTACCTGTGTTTGTGTGTACTTCAGAGGTAGGGCTGTGCTCTTTCCTCCCTCATTGGTTCAAGGATCCTTTTTTGACTTGGGAAATTAAACCCTGCCTGGTTCAAAAACCTCACCTATTTGTTTCTCAAGGGACACAACCCGCTTTTACAAATCATTTTCTGAATCCTCTGCATCCCAGAGAATCCACCTTCTCCAAGATGAGATTCTAACAAATTTTACCTATGTGAATTGTGGACCAAACACCACGGGTCCCTGGAACAGTGAGACTGCTGCATTTTGTGTGTTTCTATATTGTTTTACACAGAGAATATTTCCAGGGATTCTCTTTATTGTGATGGAGATTTACATGCTCATTGAAAATTACCAACGTATATGGAGGACATGGAGTGGATGGCACAAACTCTCCTTCTCTACTTCTGGACTCTAGAGGTGGCCAGGCTAGGTCTTATGTCTCCTTCCAGATATTTTACCAGAGATTTTTCCCCCATTTGAAAATGGGGACCTGGTAGACACACTCTACTGTGAACTTGCTTTCCTCACTTCATGTATGCATGTGCTTCTTTGGACATCAGCACACAGAACCTGATGAAGTTTTCAATAAATGCAGGGTAGTCTGCTGACTGCACCCACCACAGAGTTCATTCAGAGTGTGGGCCCCCTGTTGGTAGAGGGTTATGCTGATCCTTTTTAGAACTCACTGGCAAGTGAGGCAGGCCAGACACTGTAGCAGGAGGATGGCAGTGATCTGAGCATACAAGTGCCACCTTGCACTGCTGTGAATGCACTTCAAAAGGGACAGCTGAACACAGTTTGCTTGTGTTTAGTTGAGGAAAGTAAACCACACCAGAGCCAGGATGAATAGTTTTCCCAAACTTGGAGTGTTGAAAATGGAAACTCAGATACACATCAAACTTGATTAATGAGATTTTTAAACATTTTTTGTTTACACTTGTGTAAAAAAAAAAACCCTGAAAGGCCCCTCCTGATGTCCTGATGTTTAACCCGACTTATTTTCTGTTTTACCATATTAGCTTACACTCCCATATATGCGCTGGACACACATCATGTGATATAAAACATTTAATGCAAATTGAAAACAAATCAAATGTATAGCCCACGAGGCAAAAATCCCACGCCCCTCCGCCAGTTATGCTGTATCCAGCGTGTTACTGTGTACCCACCCTAATACTTTAATATTTCAAAACTGCCAGTTTTTACAGACATTGGGTCATGATATGTACTCTGACCTGCAATGTTGCTTGCCGCTGTCTTGCGATAACCTATGTGTCTATCTTTGCCCCCTGGCACAACTAAACCCAGCACATGGCTCTAGCGGCTTCTGTGTAATCCATCGTGGATTCCCCACAATTTATCCAGACACATCCCTGCTGCTAGACATTCCAGTCATTCATGCTTTATAGTTGATGGTCCAGTGTGGCCTACAGGTTGGCATTCTAGGAGGGTGACAAAGAGATCTGAGTGAAAAATGTCACCTCAGGCTGCCTA
>NW_026012269.1:0-2748 GCF_001458135.2 Marmota marmota marmota | reverse complement strand
TAAACCAAACCCTAACACTAGCGCTAGCATTAATGCTAATACTAAAACTTGTCCTACCCCCAGCCCTAGCCATAAAAGAAAACCAAACCATATCCCTGACCCTAACTCATAACCTAAACCAAACCTTAACCCTAAACCTAACTCTAAAACTAACCCTGACCCTGACACTGACCCTAACATTAATCCTAGCTCTAATATCACCCTAACCTTAAATTAACCCTAACTAGAGACCTAGCCTTAACCCTAACCCAAAAACTAGCCCTAAGAGTAACCCTAGTTCATACATTAGTCATTTTCATAACACTATCCCTAACCCTAACACAAATCCTATCCTTAATCTGAGCCCTAAACCTAGATTTAACCCTAAACTTAACCCTAACACTAGCCCTAAACCTAACCCTAAACCTAGCCCTACCCTAGCTCTAACCATTTTCCCTTACCCTAAGCCAAACCCTAACCCAAATGCTAACCCTAGTCCTAACCCTAATCTTTAGCCTAACTTATACTCTTACCATTTTACTAGTCCCAACCCTAGCCCTCATTCTAGTTCTAACTCTAACCCTGACTCTTATTCTGACCCTAACCATAACCCTACGTCTAAATCTGACCCTAACCGTAAACCAAACCCTAACACTAGCCCTACTGGTAACCTTATATCTATACCTATCCCTAATATTAGACCTAGACAAAAAGCTAATCCTAAATATAGCTATAATTCTAGCCCTAGACTAAAAAAAATAAAAATAAAAATAAAAACTAGCTCTAGCCCTAACAATAACCCTTAACTTAAACCAAACACTTATCCTACCCCTAGACCAAACACTAGTCCTAATTCTGGCTCTAATTCTAACCCTAACCCTATCCTGAACACTGACCCTGACCCTAACACTAAATCAAGCTCTAAACTTGAACTTAACTCAAAACCTAGTCCTAATAATAGACCTAGCCATAACCCTAACCCTAAAACTAGCCATAAACATAACCCTAGCTCTTACATTACCCATAGTCCTAACACTAGCTCTCAACCTAACACAAAACCTAGGCCTAATCCTAGGCCTAAACGTAGCCCTAAGCATAACCATAACCCTATCCCTAGTCCTAACACTAACCCTTACCTTATACATAACCCTAGGTCAAAGCCAAACCCTTACCCTAAATATGAACCTAGCCTTAACCTAAACCATATCCCTAACCGTAGCTCTAATTCTAACCTTAATCCTAGCACAAATTTTAGCTTTAACCCTATCAATGACCCTAACCCTAAACCTAGCCCTAATTATAACCCTATCCCTAATACTAATCCTAACCCTCAACAAAAATGTAAACCTAGACCTAACCCTACACCTAATCATCACCATAGCCCTAACTCTAGCTGAAACATTAAGTCTTACACTAAACCAAATCCTAACACTAGCCCTAACCCATACCCTGACACTAAGCCTAACCCTAAATCTAACATTATCCATTACCCTAAACCTAATGCTACACCTAATGAAAACTCTAGCCATCACCCTAACCCTAAACCAAACCCTAATCATAAACATAACCCTAGATCTAAACTTAAACCTAACTCTCACCCAAGCCCTAACCCTAGCTCAAACACTAACCCTTACCCTAACCTAAACATAACCATAGCCCTAAACCTAACACTTAACCTAAACCAAACCCTAGCCCTATCCATAAACCTAACCCTAATCCTAGACTTAATCCAAAACATAACCTAGCCCTAACTCTAGCTCTAAATCTATCCATTACACTAAACATAATGCTAAACCTAATGCTAACCCTAACCCTATCACCTAAAACTTAACTGAAACTGACAATTAACCCTATCCATTACCCTACCCCTAAGCCTAACCCTAACCCTAATTCAAGCCCTAACCTTAAACTTTAACCTAAACCAAACACTAACCCTTACCCTAACCCTAATAATACTCCCAGCTTTAAACCTGACCCTTACCATAAAAGTATCCCTTACACTAGATCTACCATAAGCTAACCCTAAAACTATCCCTAACCATAAACCTAGACCAGACATTAGCCCTAGCCCTAGCCCTAGTCCGAACACTAACAGAAACCCTAGCCCTAAACCTAGACTTAATCCTAACACAAACACTAACCCTAGACCTAATCTTAATTCTAACCCTCACCCTAGCCCTAAAGCTAGCTGTACCCCACCCATTTCTCTAAAATTAACTGTAACCCCAATGCTAAACCTAACCCTAGCCATACCCCTTAGGCCTAAACCTAACACTAAACCTAGCCCTAATCCTAGCCCTAATTTAGCTGTAACCTTAACCCTAACACTAAGCCTAGTCCTACGTCTAACTCTAAGTCTCGCCCTAGTCGTATCCCTAGTTCTAACCCTATACCTTATCATAAACCTAGCCATAGCCCTAACCCTAGCCCTAGATCTAACCCTAACTCTAAGTATAACCCTAAACCTAACCCTAAACCTCACCCTAACACTAGCCCTAAACCTAAATCTAATCAAAAATCCAGTCCTAACACAAGCCCTAGCCATAAAACAAAACCTAGCCATAGCCATAACCCTAACCCTTAACTTAAACCAAACCCTAATCCTATACCTAGACCTAATTTAAGCCCTAATTTGAGTCCAAACCCTAACCCTAAAACTAACCCTGACCCTGCCTCTGACGCTAACACTAAACCTAGCTCTAAACATCACCCTAACACTAAACGTATGATTTGCATGCTTCAGCATAGGCCTATATTCACAAGGAACTT
>NW_026012268.1:0-2748 GCF_001458135.2 Marmota marmota marmota | reverse complement strand
TTTTTTTTTTTTTTTTTTTTCTTTTGGTACCTGGCATTGAACTCAGGGGCACTTGACCACTGAGCCCCATCCCCAGCCATATTTTGCATTTTATTTAGAGGCAGTGTCTCCCGGAGTCTCTAATTGCCTCACCCACTTGCTGAGGCTGGCCTTGACCTCGCAATCCTCCTGCATCAGCCCCCACCCCAGCCACTGGGATGATAGGTGTGTGCCATCCCCTGGCTTGGAGTTGGATTCTTCTCCTGGTCCCACCTGTCAAACACCACAGCCCAGGAAGACGCCGGGCAGCCGCGCTCACCTGTCAGATAGACAGGACTCCAGCAGGGCCTGAGGCTGCCCCAGGGGATGGGGAGGCTGCAAGGGGTCTCTGCCACTGTCACACTCTCCACCCGGCTGGCCAGGGGGACTGAGGGGCGCTGTCCCCAATGGGCTGAGACCTGTGGACGCAGAGAGCGCCAGGAGTCGGGGTCTGCCAACTCGGGTTCCCGCCACAGCAGGACCCGCCAACCGCCTCCCTGCCCCATCTCCCTCCTGAGCCTCCCTGTCCAGGCACCAGGTGCCAATGCACACTCACCATTTCCTGGTGCCCAGCAGCCGAGCCTGCCCTGGGGAGCTTCAGTCCCTGCATGGCAGGCCCACGCAGGATGCCGGGAACGGAGCGAAGCCTGGAGTCCAACTGCAGGAATCCTAGAAGCACTGACCACGGAGAAATAAATCCCATCCCCAGCGCGGAGGCCCGCCCCCTGCTCGCTGGCTGCGCTCAGGATTGGACAGCGCTCAGCACGGAGGCTTCTGATTGGACAGGGCGTCAGTCTCTGCTCTCCCAAGCCTGAGCCCAGCGAGCTGTCTTTTTGAGTGACAGCGGGTGATATCCACTAGAGGCAAGAAGGAGGCCAGAATGACAGGGTTTGAGTGCAGCTTTTTTTCTTTTCCTTTTGAGGTCTGGGCATTGGGTTAGGGTTAGGGTGACCAGAATTCTAAGTTCTGTTGGGTTTTGATGTTAGGAAATTGAAGTCATTTCTAAAACGTTTCACCACCTGGGCCTCCACCTATAATAAGACCACCCAGAGCGCCTTTGGGGTGCTAACTTGTCCTCTGTTCATCTGTGCAAAGTTTTCCAAGCAGAACTGGCCTTTCCTACCTTGGGAACTGCCCAGTGTGACATGGCCAGCGCTGGTGGAGGCTCACCAGGGGGGTTGGCAGGTACCCTGGTGGAGGCTTCCACTGGGTTGGCAGTATGAGAGCTGCTGTTCCTCCAGCTGAGTTGAATCTGTATCTGGAGCCCACATTGATATGGAGGCAGAATAAGGAGATCAGCACAGAAGAGACCCGGAGAGCACAGACCTGGGTAAACCCCAGCTGCACCTGGGCTCCCTCACTCTCTGGCGAACTGGGGGTTGAATTCAGAGGACTCGACCTCTGAGCCCCTTCCCCAGCCCTAGTTTGAGTTTTATTTAGAGACAGGGTCTCACTGTGTTGCTGAGCACCTTGGTTTTGCTGAGGCTGGCTTTGAATTTGCCATCCTCCTGCCTCAGCCTCCCCAGCCACTGGAATGATAGGTGTGTGCCACTTTTTATTTCTTTCTTTCTTTTTGAGAGAAATACCTGCAGTGGCCAGAGGATAAAAGCCTTGCACAGATCAAGGCCACCCTGGGTACTCTCCCTGGTTCCTACCAGTACCCTGGATCCCAGGCAATGGGATCCTGCCTCCTCCAAAACCAGAGACACCCTGCCCAGGTGTGCATCCTTAGTATTAGCTGAATACTCTGCACTTGATAAGAAAAAAGAAATAGAAAAAAGACAGACCCTACCTGCTTGTCTTGATGCAAACAAAGACAATGTGTCTCCAAAGAGAGCTCTGCGTCTTGTCCCCCCAATTCAGTGGTGCAAAAAGTCACATAATACTTCTTCATAATAACTTCTTGTTAAGAGGGGCTCAAAGGTCTGTGTCTTGAAGTAAAAGCAATTTGGTTTGACTGGGAGTCCAAGAAAGCCAATTCCAGGTTTTCCTAATTTGGTAAATAAGTCCAGAAACTCAAATGCACCCTGCTCCTCTCTGCCTTACTTAACCTTGGAGGCCTCAAGATTACCTGCCCCCTGGGTAATCTGCACCTATAGATGAATGCGGGTGTGTGGGGGGGGAGTCCTTACTACTCCATGCAGCACCCTGTACCTCCACGTTCCCACAGGCTCCAACACCTTTGGCAGCATGCAATGGGGGAGTGGTTTAGAAAATGCTGGAATGTACCTAAAGACATTTCCACATCCGGCTATGATGCTATCAATTTGGTCCCATGGTCCTTTTCAGTACTTTTAAATCTTTTTCTATTTTATTGGTTCTTCTTAATTATACATAACCTTAGAGTCCATTGTGGTAAACTTATCCAAACATAAAATATACCTTATTCTCCTTAGGACCCCATTCTTGTGTGTGGGCATGATGGGTGGATTCACTTAGGTATTTTCATATATTTAGATAGAAACATTATGGTGACTTCATGCTACTGTCTTTTCTGTTCTTATCTCCCCTCCCTTCCTGTTGCTCCCCTTTGTCTCCTCTACAGAATTCTCTTCTTGCCTCCACCTTCCTTGTGACATAGATAACGCATGTCATGAAAAACATGTGACCTTTGGTTTTTGGGGATTGCCTTATTTTACTTTAGCATAATAATCTCCAGATCCATTCATTTACTGGCCAATATTATGCAGTCATTGTTTTTAAAAGCTGAGTAATATTCCACCATATATA
>NW_026012267.1:0-2748 GCF_001458135.2 Marmota marmota marmota | reverse complement strand
AAAAAAAAAAAAAAAAAAAAAAAGGACAAGAAAATGAATCTAAAATATTGTTAAATGTGTTATTCCATAATCACGAATTTAATAAATAATTCTATCTAATATGACTAACTTATTTTGTTTTATTCTATCATATAGCAATGACTTTATTATACTTCATGTAGCCCCTGGAAAAATCCACTGTATACTTCCAAGAGAATGTTAATGAAAAAGACAAACAATGAATATGGTAATAACCTCAAAAACTCTTAAGAAAGGATCATGGCAACTCCCAGGGGTCACTTATCCATATTTTGGGAAATAATGCTCCAGTGTAAATATCTAGAAATGAAATTGATAAATCTAGGGTAGCCACATGTTCAACTTGACCAGGTTTAACAAAAAATTATTTTATAAAGTAAATATATTTACTAAATATAAACTAAAATACCCACCGGCAATGTATATTTCAATTATGGCACATCCTTACCAACATTAGTAAGTAAAAATGTACAAGTCATTTTTTACCTATCCAGTGGTTATAATATAGTGTCTCAGTGTGGTTTTATTTTTCCTGATTAATAATTACATTGAAGATATTTTTACACAGAATTCCTGTCAACAATTTCTTTTATCAAGCTCTTTTTTTTTTTTTATTCCCTACTTTCTTCCTTTTTCCTTTTATATATGTGCAAATGTTTTGAAAAGATGTTGCCACACAGCTATATTTTACCTAAACTGAAACTTAGGTCTCATTATTTGAAATACCTCATTATCCATTTCTACCCAGATTACTACTAATGTATATTTCTATGCTGAACAGTTTTTATACTGAGTATATATGTGCAACTACTTTTATGTTCAATCTAATCCCTCCCCAACCTGGAACAATTAAATGCATTTTATTGAGAAGACCATTTCATGGCATTCTTAACTATCATATAAACTAGGTTATATCAGAGTTTTTCAAACTGTAATCCACAGAAAATCATCAGAGCATCCCACATCAAAATATTTTCCTTTCAATTTTCTTCCTCCTGTCACCACCTTCACCCCAATCCTTTGGTGTATATACCAAACCAATCTTCACTCTTGGGAAGCAGGAATTCTATTGTGGACTTCTAGAAATTTCTTTTAACGATCATTGTTACAATTCTACAAAAATCTCTAAATGACAAATAAAAACCAAATTAAATTGGTTATAAACCACACGCAGAAATGTCTAATATTAGGAAAAGGTTACTATATATCTGTTTACTATGTAAGTTCAGAGCCTTTTTACCTGAAGAAATTAGTGTAAATTAGATTTCATACTTTAGCCTTTGTATTATCAACTATAATCTATTAACTATAAAAGCTATTGTCTATTAGCTACAAAGGAGTTTATTATGAATTTTACAAAGTAAGTTCAATGGCTCAGTGGTTATGCAATCTCACCTATCACAGTGCTCACTGGGAGAACTGGTGGCAGAGGTGGTGCTGGTGGAACTCCAGAAGGAGGAGGGACAGAAATGTTTTCTAATAAAATAGTTTATAATTCAGGTCAGAGTGCATGAAAAGAGAACTAAACATTCTACAGCAGAAAAACACAATGTATTGGAAAAGAAAAAAGAGACACTTATACATAAGTTTGTTCAAATAAGTCTTTTACTATGTAAAAAGGATACTGAATTTATAACTGTATTGACTGTAAAACATGCCTGTTACAAGTACCTTTGCTCCTTCAAAAGTATACTTGGGAAGCTAAGATTTTTTTCCCCCAAATATTTCTCATTATCATATTTACTTTTAAAAATGTACATTTTTAACACTATCAAAAGTCTCCATTTCATTTTCTAAAATTCAGGAGGCTGATTTAATGTTTCCCAAGGATATCTTAAATTTGTATATTTTCTAAAAAGGAAAAGAACTTTTCCTATTTTAACCACACTATATAGTCACTGCATTTCACAGAAATACATAGTGAAACTCATAATAAAAGTAAAGTCAGAGAACAAGCATCAGAGCTAAAATACACAAGGCCACATAAAAACTCTTAGAAACAAGTGACCTTTATATACTGATCCTTTCGCTGAAATATCATACAATATTGATTTGCTCTTGAAATAATATCATTCTTGACTACTGACAAAGACAAGTATTTATAAAGCAAAATGGTCAAAAAGTTATATAATGAAGCTATTTAATACATACTATATGTATGGAGAAATAGCTGGTAAAATCCTAATGACTTTGTGGAAATAAATCTAAAAGCCAGGTGTGGTGGCACATGCCTGTAATCCCAGCAATGCAGGAGGCTGAGGTAGGAGGACCACAAGTCAGAGGCCAGCCTCAGCAATTTAGCAAGACCCTACTTTAAAATCAAAAGTAAAAAGGGCTGGGGAGGGGGCTCAGTGGTAAAGAACCCCTGGGTTCAATTCCTACTACTCAAAAAGAAAAAAAAAAAAATAGGACAAGAAAATGAATCTAAAATATTGTTAAATTTGTTATTCCATAATCACAAATGTAATAAATAATTCTCTATAATATGACTAATTTATTTTAACCTTTCATAATAAAATTCAGAAATATTACCACATATTAGAGTAATAAATGACATACCTGGTCCAATAGTGGGTGGTGAAGGTGTAGGCACAGCAATGGGAATGCCAATACTACTGCTTCCACTATTTTCTCGACTTCCACTTCCTCCACTACTTCCACTGCAAACAAGAGAAAAAAGCATGAAAGAAGCAATTCCACAGATTAAAAACAAGAACCCCCTCCCTCCCC
>NW_026012266.1:0-2749 GCF_001458135.2 Marmota marmota marmota | reverse complement strand
ATTTTATAGTAGAATGAATTTTGACATATTGTACACAAATGGAGCCCAACTTCTCATTCCTCTGGCTGTACATGGTACAGAGTAACTCCAGTAGTGTAATCATACTACTATGTGTATAGGGTAATACTGTCTGTCTCATTCTACTGTCTGTCTCATTCTACTGTTCTTCCCATCCCCACAGCCCCACCCCTGCCCTCACTCCCCTTTATACAAACCAAAGTTCCTTCATTCTTCCCTATCTCCCTCCCTCTCCCCTCATCCCCCACTATGGATCATAGTGCAAATGCCATAATTTCATTCTTCTTTAAGGCTGAGTAATATTCCATTGTGTATATGTACCACCTTTTCTTTCCCATTCATCTGTTGAAGGGTACCTAGGTTGGTTCCATAATTTAGCTATTGTGAATTGAGCTGCTATAAACATTGATGTGGAGGCATCACAATAGTATGTGGATTTTAATTCCTTAGGGTATAAACTGAGGAGCGGGATAGCTGAGTCAAATGGTGGAGCCATTCCAAGTTTTCTGAGGTACTATGGTCATTTTTTATTGACCATTACCAAATGCCATTTCACACAGTCAGGCAAAATGAAGAAAAAAATAATTACAAAGAAAAAAATTAACTTTCCAACTAAATACACCCCTCAACAAACTTATCTCATTCTCCTTAGCAAACCAATGTCAATAGCTACATATTTCTCTTAGTGCTCATGCAAACATGTATGAACACACATACACATAAGTAAGGGATATGGGGTGTATTTGTTTCTGGGAGCTGCAAAAACAAATGAACACAAACTGGGCTGGGGTTGTGGCTCAGTGGTGGAGTACTTGCCTAGCATATGTGAGGCACTGGGTTCAATCCTCAGAACTACATAAAAATAAGTAAATAAAAATAAGGTATTGTGTCTGTCTACAATGAAAAAATATTTTAAAAAAACAAATTACTACCAACTTTGTGGCTTAAAACAATAGAAATTTACTTGTTCACATTCTATAGGCAGAGTTTCAGCAGGCCCACACTCCCTATGAAGGCTCTAAATTTTATTTATTCCAGACATTGCCTGGTTTGTGGCAGCATAACTTCAATCTCTGCCTGTATCTTCTTGAGATTTTTATATCTTTTGTTACATCTTTCTTTATTTTTTTGGTTCTTTTTAGATATATCTTTAATTTTTTAAAAATTTTTTGAGGAGGGGCTGGGGATGTGGCTCAAGCGGTAGCGCGCTCGCCTGGCATGCGTGCGGCCCGGGGTTCGATCCTCAGCACCACATACAAACAAAGATGTTGTGTCTGCCGAAAACTAAAAAACAAACACTAAAAAAAAAAAAAAAAATTTTTTTGAGGGGAGGTACTGGGGATTGAACACCGAGGAGCTTTACCACTGAGCTACATACACCCCAGTCCTTTTTTATTTTTAAAACAGGTTCTCATTAAGTTGCTTAGGGCTTCACTAAGTTGCTGAGGCTGGCCTCAAACTTGTGATTCTCCTGTCTCAGTCTCCTGGGTTGCTGGGATTATAGGCAGGTACCACTGGAATGGTTGCAACTTTTGCCACTACAACAATTCTGTAATATATAGGGTCATACTTATTTATCTCTATTTATTGGTGCTTTTATTTCTTTAAGAATGGATTTTAAATGTAGCATTCCTGTTTTAAATCTTTATTTTTCAACACGAAGGAAACTCTTCATTTACCCAAACTCTTGATAATATCTCTAATATTACCAACCTGAGTGGAAAGTGGTTAGTTTTTTTTTAATTAATTAATTTATTTGTATGTGGTGCTGAGAATAGAACCCAGTGCCTCATGCATGCTAGGCAAGCACTCTACCCCTGAGCCACAATCCCAGCCCCAGAAAGTGGTTAGTTTTTAATTTGAAATTCCTTGATTCTAGAAGTTAAGCATTTGAGGGGGTGGGTACGGGGGAAACGGCCAGCATCTCATTGGAGGGATCTTCTGTACAGAGGCATCCAAGCCACGCTAAATGGCCACCCTAAGTGTTAGTATCTCAATTAAGCCACACTAAATCTTAATATCTTAAATAATTAACAAATAATAAAGCACAAACACTCAGAAATATATTTACAAAAGTGAAGCCCCTGATAGATCTCGTCCACATGTGTTTATCCCATGTGACAACTCCAAAATATATTATTCAAATTGGAAATGTGATTACTAATCATTTAAAACTTTTTTATTTGGTCATAGAGAAGTTCCAAGAATTACTGAAGAAAAGGTTTTGGGCCAGGCACAGTGGATTACATGCCTATAAACCCAGTCACTTGGGAGGCTGAGGCAGTAGGATCATAAATTTGAGGCCAGCATGAGCAACTTGGTGAGATCCTGTCTCAAAAATGAAAGGGCTGGGGGTGCAGCTCAATAGTAGACTGCCCTGGGTTTGATCCCTAGCCCCCCACAAAAACAGTTATTTATCTTATGGTAAGTTAATTTTGCATATATAAAATTGTACAAATGCATGAGATCCTAGGTTGAAACACCCAACTCCAAAAGAATTATGCATGCACACACACACACACACACACACACACACACACTGTGTGTGTGGGGGGGGTACTGAGGATCAACCCAGGAGCACTTTACCACTGAGCCACATCCCCAGCTCTTTTTATTTATTTGAGACAAGGTCTCATTAAGTTTCTTAGGGTCTCACTAAGTTGCTGAGGCTGGCTTTGAACTTGCAATTCTCCTGCCTCAGCCTCCCAAGTTATTTATGCCACCATATCTG
>NW_026012265.1:0-2749 GCF_001458135.2 Marmota marmota marmota | reverse complement strand
AAAAAAAAAAAAAAAAAAAAAAAAAAGCACTCACTGAGTACCCAGAGAGTGACTGCCTCCAGAACCACCCTCCGTAAGCCTCCAGGATGCTGCCACTGACCCCGCTCAGCAACGCAGTGAGGGTCGTAAGAGAAAGGCACTAGAACAGAAGTCATCATGTGAATCGAATCTTAAAATTAGAAATCAGTCTTTACTACAAAAAGTTTGAAAAAAAATTGGAAAGAAAAAATACAATGCACCAATCCCATTCTCTTCATAATCCGACTTTCATTTTTACAGATTATCATTTTGTGTGCTTTTAAAAATCATGACGACGACTTCCCTCACCTATGCAGCACTGACTTCAGGTTACTGACTAAGTAAACACCATGGCTTATCAGGCAGTCAGTCACTCCCTCACTGCTGAGCATCTGGGGCCGCCTCTAGTTGTCAGGACTATAAACACAGCTGTGCTGATCGCTTTAATGCTGAGGCTTTTTCCATGCTGGACTACTTCTTTAGAGGATTCCCAGAAGTGGCATTAACTAGGTCAGAAAATATAAAGCATTTTATGCCTCTTGAAATCTGCTGCCAAAAGGCTTTCCAAAAAGCCTTTTCCTACTTACAACTGTTACATAGCAGATCTGTTCCACTGTTCATACATTATAGCCAGACCATCTAGAATGTCACCAATGCAAATATAACCTTAGTAGTAGCTACCTGAAGGTAATTAAATGGTCCTAAGGAAAGTCAACTATTTGATAAACAGCTTTAATTTTAACATGCAATTTGGTGAAGTTACATGTAGCAGGAGATTGGGGTAACACTGTCTAGGCTCTAATTCTAGTAGCCCTCATCTATAAAAGATGTCACAAAGTGTGATTTCACAAGACTCAGTTTTCTCATCTGTGAAATGAAGTAGATTTTATCCTCATAGAATTGTTGTGAGGACTAAATGAATGGACACAGCACCTAGCACATAATATGTGTTCATTTTAGTTGTACAGTTATAGTATCATTAAGGGGAACAAGAGGTCACTTAAGTTTGGTAGAAGGAATTTATATTGTATGGTGGCATTTACTAGTATATTAGACATTTGTGTTCCCCTAAGACTAGGTATAATCTTTTTGGTTTATACTTCTAATATATGAGGACTTATGTCTTTTACCACTGTTAAAATACAAAACAAAATCATTACCCATTATCACTGGTTGTGGGAAATAGTCTGTCTTTTGCAAAAAGAACCACAAACTTAACATGATACATGTTCTTTCTCCCAGTATTGTTTAAAGAACTTATAATAATGTTCAGTTATTATCATATGGTGTTTAGCAGGTGTCAGGCATTCTGCAAGAAATTCACATTTAATTCCTTTAATACCATGAGGTAGGCAATATCTTCCAATTTTACAAATAAAAAAATAAAAAAGAAAGATTATGAAACTTGCACAAGGTCCCAAAGCAGTAAGAAGCCACACCAGGATGTGAACCAATGAGAATGAGCTCTAGAGTCAGGGCACTGGACCAATACACCACACATACCATGTTACAGAGACAGAAAAGAATGGTCAGAGACCTAATTCTTGTTTGTTTTATAGAGATGGTATGCTACTTTAAGTTGATGAGAATATAGTTTATAGTCCAGTTCTAAACAGAGTTAGCTAGCTGACTAATATGTGGCAAAACAAAGCTCCAAAAGAGATTAAATTACTTTGTTGGGCAGTCCATCATAAGCAGTAATTTCTTTTGTTGAGATTTTTCTTTCCATTCAAAAAAGTAGAAAGATACTCTCACTATAAACAATTTTAATGCTGAAATTGCCTTTAAATCTCTAATGTAAACCTATATAACCTTCAGATTGAGTTAATGCCAACAACTCTTTCATTCTGTTTCAGAATGAAACTTTTTTTTTTTTAATAGGTGGTAGTGTTAATAAATGAGTTTCATCAGTTTTCTTCTTTTTTCTCTTTTCTTTAATTAACCACTCATATACCCACTGTGGAAACCTACTAGAAAAGAGAAAAGACGTTCAGCTTGCTATTCTCCCTGGCAGTGGAATAGTGATTTTGGTTGTTTCTGATTCAAATCCACCTTTAAAACAATAATGAATTTTAGGGAATTGTTTTTATCTAATGGTTTTGCTTCTCAGTATATTAGAAAAATCTATTACTATGATTCATACATAAGTGAATATAGGAGAAAACAAATCTCAGTAGATCCAGAAAAATATTTAAAAAGAACTCAGCACCCATTCAAGGTAAGAATTCTTACCAATCTCTATATGAAAGGTTATTTCTTTAATTTGATAAAGAGTTTCTAACCAAAATCTTATGTCATGAAACCAGAGAAACTGTCATTTCAAAGTCAAGAAAAAGTCAAGGATACCCACTATGACTGCTAACTCAACACTATACTGAAAATGCCATATAGTGAAATAAGAAAAATAAAAGAAAATGACTAGAAAAGAAAAATGAAACTGTCATTATTCACTTATGAGAAGACATTCTAAATATAAACTATTACAACCAATAATAGCTCATCAAGATTGCCGGATACAAAATTCAGTACATTAAACTTAAGTGAGTTTTTATGTGGCAACAGTAAATAATTAGTAAAATAAGAGTTGGGCATGGTGGTGCATGCTTATAATCTCAGCCATTCAAGAGGCTGAGAAGGAGGCTCACAAATTCAAGGTCAGCCTCAGCAATTTAGTGAGGTCCTAAGTAACTTAGAGAGATCTTGTCTAAAAAAAGAGAATGGGGAAAAAAAA
>NW_026012264.1:0-2749 GCF_001458135.2 Marmota marmota marmota | reverse complement strand
CCGGTGCCCGGCCCCCAGGGCCCAAGCGGCTGCCGCCGCGGCTCTCAGGCCCCCTCCTCTGGAGCACGGGTCCCATCGCAGGGGGATGCAGAACGACCCCAGAGCAGGCTCTGCCCGAAGGTGCAGCAGTGAACAGGCGACCCAGGCGCTCGAGGCCGCGGTCCAGCCTTCGGAGGACAGGGCTCGGCACGCAGCCCAGCTCCAACCTCTAGATTACATATTATTGACCCTGGTCTTTTCCTTTCCAATACAGAAAAAATTTCAATAAGTACAGGGATTTTGTTTTAATGGTTGCTATTACCTAAAACTGTTTCTGGCTTATAGTACACACACACACACACACAAAAAAAAAATAAGGTAAAAAATAAATCAATTTTCTCAAGCACTAAACAATCTTACATGGAATTGTCTATTTCTTTTATGATAAATACTTAAAGTACCATTTCAGCTGGAACTATAAGCATAGATGATTTGATAAGAATAAAAACACTGATTATGAAACCTTAAAGTTATTTTCTTAATCACTTGAGTCTCCTGATATTATGAATAGAGGCAATTCTGATTTTCATCTTCTGGTTGGTAGAGGCCTGCTGATCTCTTTTTGTTTACAAGTGCTTGTGTCAGTGTCCTATCTTTTGTTTTGATTCTTATGTTCTCATATTTTAGTTGCAGGGAATTTTTAGACATCCATTTGCTAAATAATTAATTATTTCAATGAAAAAAACCTCTCTGCCCTACCTGAAAAGCATTGCCTGATTCTTCTTATTGCTGAAGTTCCTATTGTCAGTATTGTTCTCTCCAAGGCACTCATTGAACAATGTGTTTACTTTCTTCCTTTTTAACTTTGAACCACTGTGAATCATATTGTATAGCTATACAACCAGTTTTTCTCATGTATTGTTTCTACTGGATTTTACTGTCATGTACTCTTTAATAAGCTAAAGCATTTCAGTATATACTCAATATCTATAACAATAGGAGGGTAACAATAGGAAAGAAATTTGTGCAACACATATTATTTGAAGTTTATAACTCTTTTAGCTTATAAAAATATGAATAAATAAAACATGGGATTACATAAAGTATGTTATACTAGCATAGCATATTGTAAGGAAGGATTAACTAATATGCCTGAGTATAATAGTAGAAGAAGGTGTCAGAACATGCAGATATACAAAGGTCTGGAAGTTATGATATTTTATTTGCACTTGGAGTTGAGCTAATGAACTATATGTATTGAGGAGAGAATGGAAAGGTATAGGAAAACAACATGAGCAAGCATGTTTATAGATTGTACATAATATTTACCAAGTATCTAGTACAATGTCTGATGCATAATAATGCTGAAAATTTTATCAATGTTATAATTTCAAATAACACACTAGCTGTGCATATGACAGAATTGGAATTTTAACTCAGAGCATGAGTTCAGACTAAGAGCTTGTGGTTTTAAACATCATGCTCTGTAATACTCTTCCTTCAATTATATGTTGTATTATTGGTGGTGCTCTAAGTGACAATGTTAGGAACTAGATCCTCTGTTATAGGGTCTCTTGTTTTTATTTAGAGAATAGCACCTTCTATATAATTCATTTCATACTTCATCAGCAGCTCAGAGATATTAATTCATGTATTTTTACAACTAGGCAAATCAGGGGTATATCTCAAACAGATTCTATTCAGTCCTGCTCAAGTGTAAGGTTGGATGCTTATGAATTTCATATTTTTCTCCAAGAACTTAATCATAATACAGAAGGAATTTGTTTCCAGGGGTGGCAGTTTTGTTGGGGCTAATCAAAGTTTCTGATCACAAGTAGATTCTAGTCCTTCTGGATAAATAAAACAGTAATACTGACTTTCATTGGAGGTATTCACAAGACAAAAACAACCATTCACAAAAGAACTCTTCCCAAGTGGTGTATAGTCTTCACTCAAGTGTTTGTGGGTGCTTTGTGATTCTCTGCAGCTCTCTGGACATTGAAACACACACTGTTTCACTGTGGGGAATTGGGCAGTCTATGGAGTCGGCCTCCATTTCTGAATAAGTAGCATTTTCCAATTTGAACTCAACTAATCTCTCTCTAAGACTTCTTATTACTTCCCTCCCCCTGACAATACAAACTTCAAAATCAAAGCAGCAATATTATTAACATAACCAATAAAGTACAGATGAGACAAGACAAAGGAAGAAACAATGGCTTTCTTTTTATAAAAAACACAGTCTATAATTCTTCCCTTATGATTATTTTTATAGTCTTCAAACTATAACATGGCTATGTTAGTTTGTTGGGTATATAACTATAGATCCAGTAAAAATGCATTTTTCCTTATGTTTATTCAGGCATATGTTTTTCTCCTTTCTGGATTATAAAATATGAGACCAATTAAAGGTAAGGATTGGGAGAGAAATTAACTGTGGTCTGGGGAAAGTTATGGGACAATATTTTCTGCAAGCTTGGAATGGTGGGGAAATAAGTAAAAGCAGGAAAAAATTCCTATTGTCCTTGTAGGTATTGCTTACCTATTTACTTTTATTTAATTTTTTAATCGAAAGCTCTTGTTCAGTTGCTTTTGTACCAATTTTGTTTTTATTAAGGAATAATATATACCTAGAACCTTTTAATAATATCTCTTCAGTGTATATAACTGTGGTTTGAAGATGATTGTAGAGAGGAGATTTAAGGTCTCAAAAAGAAAATGTAGGTTGAGGAATAAAAAGTGTTTTTTTTTTTTTTTTTTTTTTTTTTTT
>NW_026012263.1:0-2749 GCF_001458135.2 Marmota marmota marmota | reverse complement strand
TTTATTCAAATATCTTTTATACAATCCAGGATTCATTTTTAACTAACCTTACTCTGTTTCCCAGGTTTAGGCCTTTTGGTTGAATGTTTTGTTGTCCGGAACAGTTAATATTTTCATTTTACTTCATTTTGACGTATACGAGTAAATGTAAATGGACCAGAAAATCAAACAGGGTTTATGCTAGCTGCTTGAAACTGCACACACACCCTCAATTATTTGGGGGGACACTCTAGAATGTTCCTCGTGAATTCAGGCATAAGCTGAAGCATGCAAAAACAGCTTTATCTCAAGAGACTTTAGGATAAAGCAGGGAATATGTATGCACTGAAATTCCTCCCATAATTATTTTGTCAGATTTGCTTAATACTGATTAGGATTCATTATTTAGTTGCCCCACAAAGCTATCCAAGTGTGGGACTTCTAGGATCAATTGTTCTCTTATCAGGTTAGGGTTAATGTTAGGTTTGGGGTTAGGGCTAGTGTTAGATGTAGTGTTAGGCTGAGAGTAAGTTTTGTACAAATTTCTTTGATACTTGGAAGGAGTCATCTTTTACCTAGCCTTAATATGCTCATCAGGTTTGGGCCTTCTCATTTCAATGGTTCGCTAACAGGGGCACTCTGTATTTTAAGGTTTCACTTCATATTGACCCATATAGGTAAATGAAAATGGAGGTTGAAATCAAACTGAGTTGGTGCTAGCTGCTTGAAACTTCAAACACTGAATCAGTTCTCTGTGGGAACTCTCAGGTTTGTTCCTTGTGAAAGTAGCCCTAAGATGAAGATGGCAAAAACAACTTCATCTGAGAGCCCTTTAGCAGAAAACAGAGAAATATGCATGAACTGAAATACCACCTCAATTATTTGGTCATATTTCTTTGATACTGCATAGAATTCATCTGATAGCTTAGCCCCCTAGGCTCCCCACTTATGGGACTTCTAGGAACAACAGTTTTTCAAAAAAGTTAGGCTCTGTATTAAGGATAGTGATCAGGCTAGTGGTAGAGCTAGTATTAGGACTAGAGTTAGTTTTGTTGAAATTTCTTTGATTCTGGACAGGATTCATTTTTCTCCTACTCTTACTATACTCCACATGTTTGGGCCTCCTAGGTTCAATGATTCACTGTAAGGAAAGGTTTGTATTTTGAAGTTTCAGTTCATTTTGTCCTATACAGGAAAATGGAAATGGAGCTGGAAATCAAATAGCATTGGTACTAGCTGCTTCAAACTTCACACTCCATCAATTCTCTGTGATCAATCTCTGGTTTGTTTTTGTGACAGTATGCCTAAGCTGAAACATGCAAAAACAACTTTATCCAAGAGTCCTTTTGAAGATATCAGAGAAATATTCATGTTCTGATATACTTCATCAATTTTTGGACAGATTTCTTTGATACTGTGCAGCATTCATCCCTTAGCTTGCCTAACTAGGCTGCCCACGTTTGGAAATTCTACAGCCAAAGGTTCATAAAAAAGTAAGGGTTATATGGAAGAGCTAGGGTTAGAGCTAGTGTTAGGGTTAGAGTTATTTTTATTCAAAATTCTTTGATACTTGGAAGGATTTATCTTTTAGCTTACTCTGTTCCCCAGGCTTATGCCTTCTTCCTTCACTGGTTCACTGTCAGCAACATTTTGTATTTTAAGATTTCACTTAATATTGACCTATACAAGAAAGTTAATGGAGTTGAAAATCAAACAGGGTTTGTGCTAGCTGCTTGAAACTACACATACTCCATCAGTTCTCTGTAGGGACTTTAGTATGTTTCTTGTAATATTAGGTCTATGCTTAAGCATGCAAAAACAACTTAATCTGAGAGCCCTTTAGGAGAAATCAGGAAAATATGCATGTACTGAAATACCTTACATATTTACTTGCCAGATTTGTTTGATGTGTAGGATTCATCACTTACCTTGCCCCTCAACACTCCCCAAGGGCGAGAATTCTAGGGTCAATGGTTCTCTAAGCAGGTTATGGTTAATGTTAGGTTTAGTGTTACGGTTATGGCTAGGGTTAGAAGAGATGGTAGGGTGAGAGTTAGTTTGTTCAATTTTTTTAGCCCTAACTCTACCCTTAAACCTAGCCCTAACCCTAGCTCTAACCTATCCATTACCCAAACCCTAACCAAAATCCTAATGCCAATCCTTAGCCTGAACCTAGCACTATCATGAAACCTAAACTATTCATTACCCTAAACCTAACCTGAACACTTACCCTAAAAATATCATTACCCTTACTGAAACCTTAAACTGAATGCTAACTCAAGCCCTAATACTAACACTAAACCAAAACCTAACTATAACCCTAACCCTGACACTAACCCTAATCCTAACAATAACCCTAAAATTAACACTGAACCTAACCCGAAAGCTAACACTAACAGTAACCCTAAACCTAAACCTAACACTAACACTAATGCTAACCCTATCCCTAACCCTAATCTTAACCCTAAATTTAAACATAACACTAAACCTAACCCTAACATTAACCCTAACCATAACCATAATCCTAATCCTAACACTAACCCTAACACAAAATTTAACCCTAACCCTAACTCAAACACTAAGGCTAAACCTAGCACTAAAACTAAACCCAACACTAATTCTAACACTAACACTAACACTAACTCGAACCCAAACCTAACACTAACACTAAACCAAACCCAAAATCTAACACAAACCCTAACCATAACCCAAAACATAACCCTAACCCTAACCCTAACCCTAAAGTTAATCCTATCATTTTCCCAACCCT
>NW_026012262.1:9686-13928 GCF_001458135.2 Marmota marmota marmota | reverse complement strand
AAAAAAGAATGGAAAGAAAGGTAGGATCCAAGGACAAAATAAAATAAAGGTATTGTATCCACCTACTACAAAATATTTTTTTAAAAATACACCCTTTAAAGGCATATCCCCAAGGACATACTTCCTCCAATGGGGCCAGATATTGCCATGTATGCTTGCTGGTGACCTAATGCTGGGTTCACAAAATCTGACTATTCCAATAACTCTAGAAAACAGCAAACAAAGCACACAACCACACAGAATTGCCTTTTCAATAAACCGGAGACAATTCTGCAACCTTAAGGGTCCTTGGAAAGAGAGAGCCACCAGAATTCTTTATTCTATATATATAGAAACACACAAGGGGAGGTTCCATGGAGATTCTATCCCAAAAAGGGCAAAGGGATGGGATTACAAAGGAACAGGTGAGTGTGGCTCAACCCATCTGGTGCCTCCTACTCCTAGGGCCACACCTTGTTATCCGAGCAAAGGAAAAGCCTGAGTCACAAGTCCTGGCACTAATGTACCAGATCACAATGATCTTTCAGATCCCCATGGTGCATCAGGACTTAAAGGTGTGTGAACTTGGAGTGGCTCCCCACAGCCAGACCTCCTAATAGCCTATTCAACTATGATAAGGTCAGAGCCCTCAAGATCCAGCCACTTCCAAAATGCCCCACCTCTGAACATTGCTGCTTTAGGGACTAAGTCTTCAACATATGAGCCTTTGGGGGACATTCCAGACCCAAAACATAACAGAAATGGAGCCTAAAAGAGAGAATTCAAGAGTACTCACAGGCATAAATATCCCAACCAGGCAGAGATGACAGCTTGACTCGGGTCCAGCCCTTCCTAGACATAGGAAGGGCTGGGGTTGTAGCTCAGTTGGTAGAGTGCTTGCCTAGCACATTTGAGGCCCTGAGTTCAATCCTCAGTACCACATAAAATAAAATAAAGGTATTGTGTCCATCTACTATAAAAATATTTTTAAAAAAGACATAGTGCCCTCTCACACTGTGGATATGATTTCTGACTACCTTTCAGCACATGGCTCAGACAGAAAACTCAATATTACCTGCTATTTACTACACACTTCCCTACAAAACCTCTGAACTCTCAGTAGTCCCCAGGATACAGGAACCAACTGAAGAGTTCATATCTGGAGAAACTCTCCTTCTCTCTCTTCCCTACTCCAGAGGTTAGGGACAGCTATTGAACACATAGGGGAAGCAGTTAGCAGTCAGTCTAGGGCCTCTCATGCTTTAATGTACACTTGATTGCCCAGGGATCTTATTTAAGTGCAGATTCTGATTCAGTAGGTTTGAGGTGGGACCCAGAGTTTGAATTGCTAATGAACTGTCAGGTATTACTAATGCTGCCAGTTGGGGGACAGCAAGGCTATTCCTGCCATAGTGCATTCCCTTAAATTGACCTGCTTCTTTGTAACCTGTAAAGGATTGAGCAAATATGAAGGAATCATATTGGACTTTTATTTGATAAATCTGGTAACCCTAAATAGAATGGATGAATGAACAAATAAACTTCCTGCAGGAAAGGCATAAGGTGGTGGCAGCCCATTAACAACAGCAAAAGTAAAGTTACACAGATCAAGAGGGAGAGTTATATTTTCCCCAAGTTTCCTACAGCTGTTTATTGGCCATCATACACATAAAACATATTGTAGACATTTCACTGCCAAAGAAAAATTGCTTCCGGCTGAGCTAGGAGTTAGGTATTACCATAGATTTTAATATATTTTCATAGTTCAGCTCGATTACCACATTGTTTATCATGTTGCTTTACAACACTGTAGACTTTTAAAGCTATTTCTTCATTTTGCAGATTAGGAAACTAACATTTGCCAGAGAGGTGAGTCAATTTGTTCAAACTCACGTGACTACTTAGTAGCAGAACAAGACTTTAAGCCAGTCAAGGAGCTCAGTGCTCTTTCTACTGCAAGGATTTGTTAAAGTGCTGTCTGAACAGGGAAAAGACTTTAAGTTTATTGGGCACAAGTGATCCTGCTGTGGGGAGTTTCCTGGAGGTTCCCCAAATGAAAACAAAGATTGTTTGGGACTAGAGAAGAAACTATCCAGGCTCTTGGTCACTCCAACAGATATATATCTTTTTGAGCACAGATTTTCCATATGACTATTTAGCAAACATTTGTTGAGCTCCATAGTAGTTAAGGATAAAGATTTTGTTTTTGCTTTTGCTTTTGTTTTGTGGTCCTGAGGATGAAACTCAGGTCCTTGAGTGTACTAGGCAAGCACTCCACTGCTGAGCTACACCCCCAGACTAGGATATTTTTGATTAGTAAGGATAGATATATTTTATACAAAAGTCAGTTCCTAGCCTTGGAGAGCACAGAATCCAACAGTAGACTGATTTGTAAACACATAAGTGTAATAAATTCCTATAAGAACAGAGGGGGCACAAGAGAAGGGACAAAAGCTTTCAGAAAGGAGGACATCATCCAAGCTAAGCACTGAGAGTGGGAGAGATCCTTAAGTGTGCTATGGTCAGAGTTCAGTGGAAAGAGGGAGGGAGGGATCTTCATGAGCTACAGAGGTCATGGAAGCACTTTTAGAGAGCTAAGTCTAGAACAGAGCCCTAGAGCATGTATAAGGACCATAACCAGAAATGATGCTTCAAGTGGGACACAAATATAGATACAAGAAAGTACATTGTATATTTGGGAATAGTCCTTTGGATATCAAGTTTAAAACTGTTATTAAATCACCTCCACCTTTTGCTTCTCCAAAATAGTTTCCTTTTTTCTTTCCTGTGATTACCTCTGGACAGTGCATAACATTTGAATCTTCTTCACTCTCCAACTTCACTCTTCCCTCTCACCATGCATCTATTGGTCTGCAGAGCCATTGTGTACAATTGTTCATGTTGTTCACTGCATTAAGATGCCCAGTCATGGAGATGAATGAGCACTGAGATCTAGACAGCACTGCACTCACAAAGCTATGCTTGCTTTTCCTAATTTGTTATATGTGTACTTTCCAGGCCATGGGTCTAAAAAAAAAAAGAGGCACTTTTTCTAGTTTCCACAAAGAAGCCCCTGGCAGTGGCTGAGGCAGTAGAACAGAGGTAGAGCAAATTATAAAATAAATGAGATTTCTCCCTGATTTCCTCTATTCCCAAATCTTTATAGCTGAAGCCACTTAATGTGGCCACAACCTGTACACTCAGTTCTGCTCCATTTCTTAATATTAATCACGACTGAAGTAGGAAAAGTATTAAGAGCCCCAGCCACCCTTCTGGGAGCTTAGAACTGTCACTCTCCTGGATCTTGCAATGGGTGATGCAAAAAATAACCTAGGCCTGATGTGGCTCTGTTGATTTCATTTCCTTCTAATACTAAACTGGATGACTAAGTGTCACCAATTCCCCTGAGTCAGTTATTCTTTCTCACAGAAAAACTAAATTTCTGTATGACTCATAACCAAGCTTATCTCATTTCTTCCTTCCTTCCTTTCTTTTTTAAACAAAGAATGGAACACACAGGGGCATTTACCCACTTAGCCACATCTTCCATCTTTTTTTCTCACATTCCATCCATCACAAAGCCACACCAGGCCACAGGGGAGGCTGGGAAATGTAGTACCTAACTGGACAGGCTTATCCCAGCTGCAACTCTGTTGTTATGAAAGATGCTTTGCCTTCTTTCCTATCAGTAAAAAACATCTCTTCATCACAACTTCCTACTAAAAGTACAAACTTGATGATCAAGTGTCAACATTCATGTATCAGGATACAACTCATCTCTGTTACCATACATTTGTGCCCTTTGCATGTTTTTGTTTATGCTAAATTTGCATTTTGTATTATAATCGTTGAGTACCTTTTATAACCCCCTACCAAGTCAACCACTCAAAGGTGGCTTGCTTAATATTAAAGTTATAATAAAGTAGTAAATAAAATGCTACAAATCAGTCAACACCATGAACATAAATAACAAACAAGTCTCCAATAAAAATACAGAATGTAAATCTGTATGTGCTAGGACAAATAAGCCTGTCTGAGTGTGATGATATCACACATTCAGCCAAAAATGCAAATGTGCATTAAGAAGATAAATATATGAAAATTTGATTTTATTGGACCTGCCATCCATTTGCCCCAGTCTCTAGGATGCTATTTGTAATAAAATCTATCAAATTATAGCCTGAAGTCATCAAACCTTTTACATAATTATTAATCAAAGTATAGTAAAACCCACAATGAACTAACTGAATGGGGGGGGGGGGG
>NW_026012262.1:0-7137 GCF_001458135.2 Marmota marmota marmota | reverse complement strand
TTTGGTAGTATGGTCATTTTAACCATATTAATTCTACCTATTCAGAAACAGGGAGGTCTTTCCCTCTTCTAATATCTTCATCAATTACTTTCTTTAGCATTCTGTAGATTTCATTGTACAGGGCTTTCACATCTTTCATTAAGTTGATTCCCAAGTATTTTATTTTTGTTTTGAGGCTATTGTGAATGAGGTAGTATTTCCTCATTTCTCTTTCAGAGGATTTGTCACTGATGCACAGAAATTCATTTAATTTATGGATGTTGATTTTAAATCCTGCTGAATTCATTTATTAGTTCTAGAAGTTTTCTGATGGAATTTTTTGGATCCTCCAAGTATAGAATCGTGTAGTTGGCAAATAGTGATAGTTTCAGTTCTTCTTTTCCTCTTTGTATCCCTTTAATTCCTTTAGTCTAATTGCTCTGTCTAGAGTTCCAAGGACTATGTTAAATAAAAGTGGTGAAAGATAGCATCCCTGTCTTGCTCCAGTTTTTTGAGAGAATGCTTTCAATTTTTTCTAGAATGTTGTTGGCTATGACTTATCTTTAAGTCTATTGATATGATAAATTACATTTATTGACTTCCATGTGTTGAAACAACCTTGCTTCCCTGGGATAAACCCCACTTGGTTGAGCTTCACTATCTTTTTGATATTTTTTTTTGTATGTGATTTGCCAGAATTTTATTGAGAATTTTTGCATCTATGTTCATTAGGAATATTGGTCTGAAATTTTCTTTCTTTGATGTGTCCTTGTCTGGTTCTTGAATCAGGGTGATATTACTTTATAGGATGAGTTTGGAAGTGCTCCCTCTTTTTGTATTTTATGGAAAAAAAATAAGGAGTACTGGTATTAGTTCTTTGAAAATCTTGTAGAACTCGGCTGTGAATCCTTCTGGTCCTGGGTTTTTCTTCAATGATAGGCTTTTGATGGTATCTTCTATTTCATTGTTTGAAACTGATGTGTTTAACTTGCGTATATTTTCCTGATTTAGTTGGGGTAAATCATATGACTCTAGAAATTTGTTGATGTCTCCAATATTTTCTATTTTATGAGAGTATAAAATTTCATAATAGTTCTAAATATCTTCTGTATTTCTGTAGTGTCCTTCGTGATATTTCCTTTTTGTTCATGGATTTTAGTAACTTGAGTTTTCTCTCTCTTCTCATTTAGAGGGTCTAATGGTTTATCAATTTTATTATTGTTTTTCAAAGAACAAACTTTTCCTTTTGTCAGTTTTTTCAACTGATACTTTTGTTTGAATTTCATTGATTTCAGCTCTGATTTTAATAATTTCCTCTCTTCTACTACTTTTGGTTTTCATTTGTTCTTCTTTTTCTAGGGCTTTAAGATGTAATGTTCAGACATTTATGTGTTGACTTTCTTTTTCTACGGAATGAACTCCATGCATTTAACTTTCCTTTTAATACTGCCTTCATAGTGTCCCAGAGATTTTGATATGTTGTATAGGTGTTCACATTTACCTCTGAGAATTTTTTAATCTTTTCTTGGATTGATATATTCTGCAATTGACTCTTCTTTCAATAGCATATTATTTATTCTCCAGGTGTTGGGTTAGCATTCTTTTAATTTATTTTATCACTGATGTCTAATTTCATTGCATTATGATCTGATAGAATGCAATTTAGTATCTCTGTTTTTTTGTTTGTTTTGTTTTGTATTTGCTAAAATTCGCTTTGTGGCGTGATGTATATACTATTTTACAAAAGGATCAATGTACTTCTAAGGAAAAAAAGTGTATTTGCACGTTAATGGATGGAATATTCTATGTATGTTCTATTAAGACTAAATTATAGATTGTTTTATTGAGTTATATAGTTTCTTTGTTTAGCTTGTGTTTAAAAGATCTATCTAGTGGTGAAAGAGCATTGTTAAAGTCACTCAGTATTATTGTGTTGTGGTCTATTTGATTCTTGAAGTTGATAAAGATTTGCTTGATATACATAGATGCCCCATTTTGGGGGGCATAGATATTTATGATTATTGTGCTTTGTCGATTTATGATTCTCTTCAATAGTATAAAATATCATTCTTTATCCATTTTCACTAACTTTGATTTGAAGTCCACTTTATCTGATATGAGGATGGAAACCCTGCTTGTTTCCATGGTCTCTGTGAGTGATACATTTTTACCCACTCCTTTCACCTTCAGTCTGTGAATTTCTTTTCCAGTGAGATGAGTCTCTTTAAAGCAGCATATTGTTGGGTTGTTTTTTATAAATCCAATCTGTCAGTCTATGTCTTTTAATTGATGAGTTTAGCTTATTCCCATTCAGGGTTATTATTGAAATATGTTTTTTATTCCTGGTCATTTGGTTTATTTTTGGTTTTTAACTTGATCTGGTTTCTCCTTTGATTGGCCTTTCTTTTAGTGTACTTCCTCTCTTAGCAGATTTTCATTGCTGTTTTTCATTTTCTCCTCATGAAATATTTTGCCAAGACTGTTCTGTAGTGCAAGTTTTCTCATTGTAAATTCTTTTAACTTTTGTTCATCATGGAAAGTTTTATTTCATCATCAACTCTGAAGTTTAATTTTGATGGGTATAATACTCTTGGTTGGCATTTATTTTATTTCAGAGCTTGGCATATGTTGTTTCAGGACCTCCTGGGCTTGAGGGTCTGGCATGAAAAATCTGCTGACATCCGAATTGGTTTCCCCCTATATGTAATTCGATTCTTCTTTCTTGCAGCCTTTAAAATTCTGTTTTTATTCTGTAGGCTAGTCATTTTCATTATAATGTGTCTTGTAGATCTGTTGTAATTTTGTACATTTGGTGTCCTGTAAGCCTCTTGTATTTGATTTTCCAATTCATACTTCAGGTTTGGGATATTATCTGATATTGTTTCATTGGAGAGGTTGTGCATTCTTTTGGTTTCAAATGCTGTGCCTTTCTTTGTCCCAATAAATCTTAGATTTGGTCTTTTAATGTCATCCCATAATTCTTGGATGTTCTGTTCATGGTTTCTTACTATCTTCACTGTGTGGTCAACTTTATATTTCAGATTGTATATTTTGTCTTCATTGTGTGAGATTCTGTCTCTAAATAAAGTACAAAGCAGGGCTAGAAATGTGGCTCAATGGTTGAGTGCCCCTGAGTTCAATCCCTGATACCAAAATAAAATAAAATAAAAAGGACTGGGGATGTGGTTCAGTGGTTAAGCACCCCTGGGTTTAATCCTTAGTACAAAACAATTATATAATAACACCACTAGCTACTTGATATATTTCCTAGTGACCTAGCATTCAGAGTTAGCAGTTTTAATTTTTTTTTTTCAGTGCTGGGGGATTTTTAACTATTTACTATGAAAAAATTTCAAACACATACAAAAGTAGAGTGGCTACGATAATGAACCTCCATGAATCTACTACCCAGATTTGGTAGAATAGCAAATGCCCTGGTGCCCTCCATCGTTACCCCTCAGTTCACCTCTGATTTTATCCTGAGCCAGGACATAAGCTCAGATTCACATCAGTCTAACAACATCCCCCTTCAAGATCAAGCTTCATTCTTTCTACTTCTGTCCCAGGACCCTCTCCAAAGCCAATCCTCATGAAAGCACAGTCTGAAAGTGTGGAAATGTTAATGCATTTGGGGATAACTTCAACTGATAGAGTACAGAAATCAGCAGACGAGAGCTGTAGCCTCTCATTCATCAGAGAGACAATTCTAGGAGATATTCTATATACTTCTCAGGAAGTCTGACCAGAATCAAACCCTTATTGTCCAATGCAGCAACCTTCTAATGCACCCTTGCATTGACTTTTCCTCCTTCTCTGAGTCTTCCTAGTATCTTACACCTACTTCCTGAAATATCATCCTGTCTTAGTCTGTTGTCTCATGCTGTAACAAGATAGTCAAGGCTGGGTAAATGCATAGAGAAAAGAAGTTTAGCCCACAGTTTTGGATGCTGAATGTCCAAGATCTGGGAGCCCTATCAGTTTATCCTGTAGCAAGGGCCTCATGACAGATGACATCACAATTGCAGAACCAGATGTAGAAGAGATCACACAGAAAGATAGGAAGTCAGAGTTTTAGGGTCTGTGTTCATTCTTTTTATAACAACTTACTCTTGCAGTAACTAATTGGGAGAGAGCTACATTAATCCCTCCAAAGGTTATATGCCCCAGTGACCTAATTACCTTTCACTTGGCCCCACCTCTTAAATAAAAGTCCACCATCTCAACACTGTCATATGGTGACCAAGTTTCCAGCACATAAGCCTCTGAGAGACAAAATAGATCCAAACCATGGCATACCTCAAATATGCTAACTGTAACCCAAGTTCTTACCTCAAGTTCTGCTCTGAGGGAGCCCAACTAAGACAAATAATTATCAAATTTTGCCATCCTTATTTAACCTATCCTGGAGTATTTTAAAGCATTTAAAACACTTTAAAGTATTTTAAAGATAGGATTTTTTTATTTAATAAAAATTGGAAGGAAAGAAAGCAACTCAAAATGGAAACTGATGGGTGATCAAGCTGTGCCTCAGCAAAGCAGACAGACATACCTTGGTGAAATATTGTCCCTGACAACCATCCCTTTCACAGATATAAATAATTAGTAAGTATGTTGCTTTAAATAATACTATAATATGATTGTGATAAAAATGTGATAGAGTTTCTTTTTAACTTACTCCGACTGTGGTCCATGTGTGGGCAGGGTCCCTGCTCATTATGGGGCTCTTGAAAATCAACTCTGAGAAATAGTGACAATTCAAAGACTTCCCGGGGAAGTTCACAGGAGTCTGTGAACCTCAGGAAAATGTATGGTGATGTGTGTATACACATGTGCATTCATTCTTCTGAGGGAAAATGTCAGTATTTTTAACCAGATTCTAAAGGGTTAAGAACCACTGATGAATGGTTATCAGACCATGAACTCTGAGTACGGATGATTTTGTTGTGCAGAGGGAGCCCTGTGGAACTCTTTAAATCATTCTGCATAGCTGATCATCATCTTCATCAAACTGCATAGCTAACCTCATTATGTGAGTCTAACTGGAATTGATATGATTATAATGAAAGGATTTTTCTCTCCTCAAAGTCTAGTTTATAAAGAAGTGGGTTTTTTCCCTCAAGGCCTAGTTTGTAATGTCTTTTTTTTTTTCCTTCTTCAGGCCCGGTTTTCAACATCTGGATTAGATGATCTGGGCCCAATTTTCTTCTCAAAGCTATCTCTCCTGGCCTCAAAGAACTTTTGGAATTTTGCCAATCAACAGGAAAAGGATTTAGATTACAGTACATGCTCTTTCCATATTAGCTGTAGTTCTCCCAGACAGTTCTGTGCCCTTAACTGGTGTACTTCCAAGAATGAGAGCGATTCAGGGCCAGCTGTCAATGAAGCAATTCCTTCCACCTGCATCTTGTCCAGTCCCTCAATTACTAACTCAGAAAGGAAGTTGGAAAGTTTTAAAGTGGCACACTTTTTCTAAAGAGCATTAATTAGGTTTGGCATTTGGGTTTGTGTTTTTCTTTTCCTTATTAACAAAGAACTATTTGTACATCATAAATACAAGCAGGGAAAGAAAATTACATCTTAAAATCATTTCCACTTAAAAACTAAGACAAAAATGGTACAGGTGGCTTTTTAAAAGGAAGAGGAAAAAAACCCTCCACATAAGCCCTTCTCTTGAATAGGCCTCTAACTAGCCCTGGTGCAGCTGCAAGGACGCATTTAATGTTCCTGTGGTTTATTACTCTGAAGAGGATATTCTCAGTCATCATCTGCAGAAGAGCCCTAGCAGGATGAAGAGTGGGAGACCAAGAACGTATTGGAATGGGCTAAATTTTCCATGTGGTTTCCATTTTCTTTCTGATTGAATATCGCAAGTCTTTACAAAAAGATTTTTAGCCACCACAAATATCACAAAAGCACCCTGCCCCTAGGGCAACTTGCAGCAGGCTTGAGTCAGTAACTGAGGCTGATAGAAAGGGAAGGAACTCCAAACATCCTCTATATTGAAAGGTGAAGCTTCCTAATGCTAACTCTTGGCACAAAATACCTTCCCTGACATATGTCCTCCCAGACTTAAACTACAGTGGGGTATCCCTGGACCAAGTCAATAATTCTTAGGTAGTAAAGAGCAGCTAACATCAACTGAGCATTACATGACAGGGAATACTCTGGGCCATTTACATGTATTATTTCATTTAATCCTCAATTTATCATCTCTATAAAGGAGGAGACTTCAGTTGAAAGGTTAAGTCATTTTACCCAGAGTTACAAGCCTGAGAGCAGAAAGCCAGGATTTGCAGGATTCCAATAGTAGTGCTTTTAACTGCCACATAATTTTAACCCCTTTCTTTTCTTCTGGAATTTCTCCTTGATCACAAATACAATGTCAAGAATACCAGTCCTCAGTAACCTAAGAATTCTAACCATAGTAGCCACCTATAGCTGTCTCTTGGAATAATGCCCCATATATAAAGTTTTCCATTTTATTCAAATATATCCTTATATGGATCTTTCAGTGAAATTATTGTACTTTTTATAATGAAAATTACTTCTAATTCTCTTGATACTATTTGTTAAATATTTTTGTATATGCCCATATGAACATACACCCTCTTATTCTACTAGTTCACCTTAATTAAGCACTTACTATGTGCCATTAACCATATTAGTTACTTCACATAAATTTTCTCATTTGATTCTCCACAGTAACCCTATGAAGTGGGTACTTGTTCTCCTGTTTTACATATGCAAAAACAGATTTGAAAAAATTCTATCATTTATATGCTCAAACAAGTGGAGGAGTCAGGGTTTGAATTCAGATGTGATTGAATTAAAAGCCCAAACCCCTATATCATTATACTCTACTTTCACTCTTTTTTGGGGGGAGGATTACTGGGGATTGAACCCAGAGGCAATTTACTACTGAGCCACACCCCTAGCTCTTTTTTAATTTTTTTATTTTGAGACCTGGTCTCACTAAGTTGCTTAGGGCCTTTCTAAACTGCAAGCCTGGCCTCAAAACTTGCAATCCTCCTGCCTCAGCATCACTGGGATTACTGGTGTGTGTCATCACACTTGGCTGTACTTTCACTTTTTTAATAGTTTTTTTTAGTTGTAGATGGACACAATACCTTTATTTTATTTATTTATTTTTATGTGGTG
>NW_026012261.1:0-2749 GCF_001458135.2 Marmota marmota marmota | reverse complement strand
TGACGAACAACTTGTGTAGATTGATAGAGCAGGAGTGGAAGCCGTTTATTGCAGGACAGGAGCAGTATTTATACATTCCACACAGCTTATCTAATTAGCATAAACTAGATACAGCAGTCAACCAATCAGGAATCTCCACACTTAATGGCTCACTTTTGTTACTTCTCAAACCACTCCCTCTGGCATTTTGCCAGGCACCATCCAGACTTGTTTACGAACTCTAACATTCCCCTGGCAAAATGCCAGGTGTTATTTTGACTTGTTTACAGACTCTAACAAGGTATGACAATTTCCTTGCCAGCGTACCCCATGTTGCTTAGTGGAAGGACTTGTGCAAATAGGACATTTTGCAGTGACATTGCATGTAGGTGACCTTGCTCAAGGACCAGGGCGGATCCAGGTTTAGGGTGTTCCCGGTTTAGGATAATCCGGGTTGAGGGCGTTCCCGGTTTAGGACTATCTGGGTTTAGGGTGGTTCCAGGTTTAAGGTTATTCCTGCTGGGAATAGGGCGTATCCTGCTGCCTGAGTTCCCCTTGAGTTCTCACGGGATTCAGACAGTATTTTTTGGGAGACAGAAGCCCAGTGGGTGTGGATTTGGGCAGAGAACATGGATTTCCCCAGAACGTGATTGTAGACGGCTGGTGTGAGTTCAGGAATAAAGAGTTGCTGTTTGAATCTACAAGCTGTGTGGTGGCTCGTGATTTTGTGCCCAGCCAGACTGTGGCAGGGGAGGATAGGAAATTATTATTCAACAGTACAGAGTTTTAATCCTGAATGGCCAGAAAGTTCTAGAGTAGATTATTATAATGGTTACACAGCAATGCGGATGTACTAAATTTCACCAAAATGTAGACTTTAAAATGGCTCAAATGGCAAATTTTATGCTTATATTATCAAGTGAAAAATGCTTTGGAAAGAAATATATTTATATAGGACATAATGGTCTAGAAGACTAAAGGGATGGGGTGAACTATACACAAATGCTAACCAAAAAAAAATGTCAGTTTGAGCCTGAGCCACAGCCCAGGCCTGGAATCCCAGCCAACCAGGAGGCAAAGGCTAGAGGACTGCAAGTTAGGGCACATGATCACAGCAAGACAGCACCTTGGCAAAGGTGCTATCTCAAAACAAAAAACAAAAAAGGCTGGGGTGTAGCTCAGTGGAGCGACCCTGGATTCAATTTCCAGTATGGAACAACAACAGACAGATAAACAAACAATCAGAAAGCAGTTGGTGTGGCAGTATTAAAAGAATACAGGCTTCAAGACAAGGAGTATTTTCACAGATAGGGACACTTCATAATAAAAAGTAGCATTTCATAGTGATCAGAGACAATATACTAAAAAGAGACTAGTTGGGGCCTGGGGCTGTGGCTCAGTGGTAAAACGCTTGCCTAGCACGTGTGAGGCACTAGGCTCGATTCTCAGCACCACATAAAAATAAATAAAACAAAGGTATTGTGTCCATCTACAACTAAGAAAAAAAAAAAAAAAGACTAGGCACTCGCCTGTAATCCCAGCAACTCAGGAGGCTGAGGCAGGAGGATCTTGCGTTCAAAGCTAGTCTCAGCAACTTAGTGAGGTGCTTAGCAACTCAGTAAGAACCTGTCTCTAACAAAATATTTAAAAAGAGCTGGAGATGTGGCTCAGTGGTTAAGCACCCCTGGGTTCAATCCCCAGTGAGAGAGAGAGAGAGAGAGAGAACTAACAATTTTTAATGGCTATGCATCCAAAAACATAGTTCAAAAGATAAAAATTAAAATGACAATGGAAACACATCCACACAAAAGTTTGTACACCAGTGTTCATGACACCTGGATTTTAAATAGCAAACACTGTAGCCACCAAAGTGTTCCTCAGTAGGCAAGTGCCCATAAACTGGAGCATGTGTCTCTGCAGTTAAAGGCAAAAACTACTAATACCAAAACTTGCACGGGTCTCAAGGTGTTCAGCTGCCAAAAAGGTCAGACAGGAGCACACCAGAGTTGCCTTGGGAGGGTGTGTGACCAGCTAAGGGGTGGCAGCAAAGACAGCCATCCAGGTGAAGTGTGGCTCTATGTCTACTTCCTGGCAATAGTTAGCAATCCACCCACCATAAAAATGACCTAGGGCTGCACATATGTTGTAGCAATGTCAAATTCCTTGTAGTAGAGTTACATAAAATCATTGGGAATAAACTGTGTTGAGGACTCAGGAGAATTCTCTGTATTTTCTGTGTAACTTCCTATAAATCTACAATTATAACAAAATTATACATTTTTAAAACCTGATGGAACTAAAAATAGAAAAATCCACACCTGTGGCTTGAGTTTAACATACTTCCCTCAGTTACAAAGAGAACAATAAGTAAATACTATTACAGGTGAGGCTGCAAAAGGCTTGAATGGCACTCAACCCAAGGACTGGACCTATTGTATTCTTTGGATACACAGCACCAAAAGTCAGCAAAACACTCTTTTTAAGTGTCCCTGGAAAGCCCACAAAAAGCTGACCGTTAAGAATGTCTCTCGAGATGTTGAAGGACTGAAATAATAAAGATAGAATTAAACCAGAAAGCTCCAGAATATTTCCAAGCGCTGGGAAATTCGCAGCACACTCCCAAACAATCCACAGGTCAAAGGCAAATTACAGGGATAATCTTAAAATAGTTTATACTAAAACCAAAGAATTACAAAGTATCAAATTTCCTGGATAACTACTAAAGCAATCGTGGGAAAGAAAACTCTAGTAAGATTTGAATGCATAAATC
>NW_026012260.1:0-2749 GCF_001458135.2 Marmota marmota marmota | reverse complement strand
GCATGTCCTATTGCATGCGGGTTTGACATCCACGCCCCACCCTACGAAAAAAGGCATTGGCTGATATGGGGTCAGGTCTGGGGAAGGCGCCTCCTTAGGACTGAACCATACATTGCAGCCACTTCTGCACAGTGGGATAGGACCTCTACTTTCGCCTGCATTGTTTTATAAAACAGAAGGGGGAACTGTGGTGAGCCGTTCTAATTAGACCGTGGCCGCCATTAGAAGATGGCGCCGGCTTCCACTGTGGCCTGTGATAAACAACTCCTAATATGGAGAATTGGCACGCAATCCCTTACCACCCTATGAGAAAGGTCCACGTGGCAGCTTAAGATTGGTATGCTGGAGGCTTTATTAGGCTGTGCTTGGGCGCTCGGCGATGGGTCACTAGAAGATGATACATGAATCAAGGCCTGAATAAACTGCTGAAGGATGAATCCTGTGTCGTGTTTTCCCTTGCCGGCGAGGGGTCGCGGCAATGGTCAGTATTGAAAATAGCATTGCAGGTAAGGCCATTTCATAGATGTCATTTTACTTAAGAGATCTTGATCTTTCCTAGCTTTGCAAGATATGACAATGAAGGCTAGCTGAATGCTAATACTTGGAAGATAAATTGTTGTCCACACCGGCTCTGCCACTATGTTGTTTCTCCTCCATGCCAAGGCATATGGTCAGATTAAGGTGAATTCGAGAAAAATAAATTTGCTGAGATTAAATGGGAGGTACTCATGGTGGGATGAATCCATATTCTCTGGCAGGTGTGGTCCTATTTGGGGCCCTCTTGATAAAATATTCAAGATATACTCTGTGCTGTTAGTAATGGGAAGTAGCTCAGTGACCTTGGACAAGTATATTAAGGTCAGTGACACTCTACCTGTCTATAATATTCTCCATTATAGCATTGTTGTGAGGATGAGCAGAGCTGCTGCATATCAACTGGTAAGCACAGTGCCAAGAACATTTCAAATTACAAGTAGATCTTACTCCACACAACAGTGTTTTCTTCAAAGTAAAATGCAAAAGGAGGGCAGTAACTGACATCAGAGGTATCAGAAGTAACCACAAATTGGCTCTTAGCTTCAATGGAACTCAAGCTGTAGCAGGTGTAATTTCACAATTTTAATTAAAATCAGTATCAGAGGTGAGATGTAAATTTTCATAATTTTAACTATAAGCAGTTAAATTTCTGTGCTTTTTTCACAAATTTACCTAAAGCAAGCCATTTTCATTTTTAAAACTCCAAAAATCAATAAATAGAAGATGAAATAACTGAATACTATGGTTGGTTTCATCTTTTGTTTAGTGGACACTGCTTATCAGTGAAGATGAGAATACTTGGATATTGTGCTTGCAGAGCTCATGGTCTAGGTTCCATGGTTACTGAACACTCAGGATTAGTAGTGTTTAATGTAGATATGAATTTGGGTATGATGTGTTTGGAACATGGGCAGAGTAATCATGTCAGTCAAAATTCACTAAAAGCTTATGGTTTAGCAAAATTGTACCTTTTAGAACACAAAACATGACATTTCTGAAGAACCTGAAAAAATTAGAAGAAGAGTAACTTTCTAAGGGATTTCGAAGCACATGCCATCCAGTTATCACTGACAAGTGATTTTTATATATTTTGGTGTACATGGCATGAGTTTGTTGGGTTCTTTAAAAAAAATATTCACTAGTTCTAATCAGTTATACATGAGAGTAGTTATACATTGTACACAAATGTAGCAGGTGTTGGGTTCTTTTAGAGAAACAACCTTAAAGGGTAGTATCATTGCAAGGGAAAAAGATAGTGGATGGTTTTCAAAGGGACATCCTTACTAAGCTGTAAAATGTCTTGAATATTGTGGCAGAGCTATGGATGGTTATATTTATGATGAATAATTAAGGTTGTATCTTCTATAAGATATAGTAATTTCTATTCTTGGTCCAGTTAGCTGAGTTCAGTAATGAAGAATATGCTGTTAGAGTGTTATATTTAATACCCGCTATTAGAATATTTACTTAAAATTTCCTGTTTGTTATTGGTATCTTAAAAAAATCATTTGGGGTCAGTCTTCACATTCTTTTATATTTCTAAGCCAGAATGACCTCTTAGAGCTGGTAGACTCCATACTTGCTGTGTGTGGAATAATTTTTAATCTTTTTTTTGAGTTCACTTAAGATATGAGATATACTTGTCATTTTTGAATTCTAAACTGTTAGGATACAGTTCTCCAGTCTTCTTATCATTGAAATTTAATATTTTAACCTTTAATTAGAAGAGTCACTGTTCTATGCTGTGGTATGTTTCCATTGCTATTTTTTCATCATGTGATTTAAGTGTTGCTAAACTTTACAAATTATTCCAAAAGAAGACATGGAATAACTTTGTAATTTGGTACTGTCTATTCTGCATGAAATCCAGCACTTTCAACAGTGCTATGTGCAGTAAATATTTATTTGAATTAGAGATTTGCTTTAGGACAGCTTGCAAAAGTAATGTTTTCAGTATTCAGTGACTGAGCCTTCAGTACTGATAGTTTAGCTAAACATTCAGACTTCATTTGAAGCCAGTAAACAGACAACTGTGCAATCCAGGGAGACCAATTTCTTCACTTTTATATCCACTAGTAATTTTCTTTTACAGTCATGTTTACATAGAGTAAAGGTCAAAGGAAAAGGTGTATTTGGAGCAGTTACATGAGTAAGTTTGCTACAGTGAAAGATTTTCTGTATGCTGATGACTAACAAGAGGCAGGAATCCATT
>NW_026012259.1:0-2749 GCF_001458135.2 Marmota marmota marmota | reverse complement strand
GGAGGGGAGGGGAGGGGGGATAGTAGAGGATAGGAAAGGCAGCAGAACACAACAGACACTAGTATGGCAATATGTAAATCAATGGATGTGTAACTGATGTAATTCTGCAATCTGTATATGGGGTAAAAATGGGAGTTCATAACCCACTTGAATCAAAGTGTGAAATATGATATATCAAGAAATTTGTAATGTTTTGAACAACCAACAATAAAAAATTTAAAAAAAAGAGATTACTAATAAAACTCTTTGAACCTTCAAAAAAAAAAAAAACCAGTCCTACAGAAATGCAGTTTTTATTCTCTAATGTTTGTGCTCATAAAATGTGGTCAAGAACAGGTCCTTAAGGAGCAGATTGAACTGTAGGAATGTCTTCTCACATGTTTGGTCACTTAAGCTGGGTAGTGCATTCTTTCTGTGGTCAGATGTAGGTTCTTCAAAGTTATTCCTAATGTTTTAGTCAAATCTTCCTGATTTGATCTCTAACTCACTGATCCTAATTTATCTTGGAGGGTGCTCAGAACAGTTCTACTGCATTTCCCATAGGACAGACATTTGAAGACAGATTATTTGAAGACTTTATGAACCATGGCCCTCCCCAACCCCAAAACTTCCTCTGTCAGTTTCCCAGTTTCTTCAATATAGTTTCCAGAGTCTTCATTTTTCTTGCATCTACTCATTAATTATGGTATTGCAGGTTGATCCCATTGTTGCTGAAGAGGCTTGATCAATATAAGTATAGAGATAGTCATGTTTAAAAACTAAGGTGATGGATCCCATTGTTTTCCCCTGGTACTCTCCCATTGGCTGGGTCTTGAATATACTTCCCAAGCCTCAAAATCCCCTACTAGGATCACTGACTTGTTAAGCCAACTTCTTTACCTTCACACTGGCCTGTGACCATGAAGAACTAGGTAATTAAGATGAGGCTTCACTCAACTCAGTAAGATGGATGATTCTGATGAGCAGAGTAGCAAAACTGATCTTTGAAAAGGTTGAGCAGTTGACTTCAAAATCCTTACAAATGTGGAACCTTGGAGATGTTTGATTACATTAGAGGTACATTCAGAGTATACTTTTAATATTTACAGAGTATGGAGTACATGGTTTCATATATTAAATGATAGTGGTTTTTAGTATCACAGTTTATCTGCATTGTAACAACTAGCATTCATTTTAAAAATGCTTTATTCAAATATGATAGTAGGTCTGGTGTTGTAGCTCAGTGGTAAAGTGCTTGCCTGCAATGGGTGGGACCCTGGGTTTGATCCTCAGCACCTTATAAAAATAAATAAACAATAATAAACAAATAAATAAAATAAAGGTTAAATTCTTTAAAAACTATGATAGTAAATGATGTATGGGAAATAATTTTAGTAAAGTCTTGGTGAGTGAAGAATGTGCCAGTTGCACATTAGCCTTTCCCTCCTTGGCAGATTAAAGTATTGCATGGACTAGATTCATTCAGTCACTGTTTTAGTCAGTTTTCTCACTGCCAAAAGACATTAAAAGAACAATTAGAGGAGGAAAAGTTTATTTGGGGGCTTACAGTTTCTGAGGTCTCAGTCCAGATATGGACAGCTCCTTCCTAGGAGCTTGAAATGAAGCAAAACATCATTGTAAAAGAAAGTAGCTCAAGACATGGTACCAGGAAGCAGAGAGAGAGAAAACTCCATTCTCTAGGGACAAAATATATATCCCAAAGGTACATCCCCAATGCCCCATCTCTTTCAGCCATACTCTATCACCCAGATTATCTCCCAGTTAATACATTCAACTAGATTAATGCATTGACTAGAAAATGTTTCCATAACCCAATAATTTCACCTCTAAAGTTTCTTGCATTGTCTCACACATGAGGTTTTGGGTGACATCTCATATATAAACCACAACATTCCACCCTTGGTCCCCAAAATCTCATTCCCTCTCATAATACAAAATCCATTTAGGCTATTTCTAAGAGTCTCCATAGTCTCAACACTTCTAGCATCCTCTGAGACTCAAAGCAAACTCCCAGCATGAGTTCCTGTAAAAATCAGAAGCAAGTTATATGCATCCAATATATAAAGGGATCGAGTAAATATTCCATTCCAAAAGGGAGAAATAGGAACATAGAAAGAAGGGATGAGACAAATCAAGACTAAAATCCAGCTCTCTCCAAAGGGCTTATAGCCCAGTCTCTGTGGTCTTGCTAGTTGAAGCCCACAGGACTTCTCATTTGGTTTGTTTCTGCTGGGTTCTTGAAGCTTTCCTCAGCAGAGATCCCAGATTACTGGCATTTTTTAATCTTGGGGGTCTGCACTGTCACTTCCTTCTCATATTTTCACCACTCTCAGGGGCTGCCCACAGGGACTCCAACCCAGGTACACTTTGACTGGCCTCCTAGGCCTTCCTTTGAAATCTCAGTGGAAGCCTCCATGACCCCCTAACTCCAGCATCCTGCAATCTGCAGAAGCAGCACCTTGGGGTTGATGCCAAGGGCTGCCACTGTCTTGAGCAGTAGCCACGCCTCCAGAGACCCTGGATGCAGTAGCCTCTGAGTGCCTGGGCAGCTGAACATGTTGGAAAAACTTCCTAGGCCTCTCTGTCCAACCAGGGTGCATCCTTGTTCTCTTCTCAAAAAATTTTTTATTTTTCCCTTTCCCCTCACTTCCTCTTGTATGTAATTTTGTATAACCCTGAGGGTCTCCTTCCATTTACAAGGGGGAGAAATGAATGACAGTAGAGGGGGTAGAGAGAGAAGAGGGGAGGG
>NW_026012258.1:0-2749 GCF_001458135.2 Marmota marmota marmota | reverse complement strand
TTTTGGCTAGCTCGAATGTAAGTGTCGCGACTTCTTGCCCGCAAGGAAGACGCAACACTCAGGAATCTTCTTTCAGTAGTTTATTTCAGGCCCTTGATAGTTCTTCTTCTCTCTCCCGGATGCCCCTCCCAGCCTTAATAAAGCATCTCAAGCCCCAATGCAAAGCAGCCACGTGGAGCTTTCTCATAGGGTGATGAAAAGTCATGCGCCAACTCTCCCAAATAAGGAGTTGTTTGTCACAGACCACAGCGGAGCCAGCGCCATCTTGTAATGGCGACCATAATTTGCATAAACGGCAGAAGCGGCTCACCACATGTAAGGATTAGGTTTAGGGTAAGGATTAGGTTAGAGCTAGGGGAATTATTAGGGTCAGGGTAATGGTTATGTTTTCTTTTAGGTTTGAGTGTAGGGTTAGGGCTTAAATTAGCATTAGGGTTATGGTTAGGGTAATGATAGGGTTAGATTTAGGGTTCAGGTTAGGTTTAGGGTAATTGATGGGGTTGAGGTTAATGATATGTTTAGGTTTAGGCCTAGGGTTAGCATTAGGGAAAGGGTTATGTTTAGGGTAATTGATACAGTTAGAGTTAAAGTTAGGGCTAGGGTTATGGTTAGGATTAGGACTTGAAATAGATTTAGGCCTAGAATTAGCATTAGGGTATGGGTTATGATTAGGGTAGTAGATACAGTTATAGCTAAGTTCATAGCTAGACTTATGGTTAGGATTAGGTCTTGAGTTAGTGTTAGGATATGGATTAGAACTAGGGTTAGGGTTAGTGTTATGTTTAGTATAAGAGTTAAGTTCTGAACTATGATTAGGGTTAGATCAAGGGATAGGTTCAGGGTTATGCTTAGGGATAGGATTACAGTAGGTTTAGGGTTAGGGTTAGAGTTAGGGGAATGGTTATAATTAAGTTTAGGGTTATGGTTAGGGTAATAAATATGGTTTGATGTAGGTTTAGGGTTAGGGATAGGGTTATATTTAAATTTAGTGTTAGGGTTAGGTCTAAGATTATGTTTAGGTTTATGGTAAGGGTTAGGGTTTGATCTCTGGTTAGGGCTATAGCAAGTATGAGTTTAGGGTTAGGTCTAGGGTTATTTTTCTGTTTAGGTTTAGGATTATGGTTAGGTTTAAGGCTAGGCTTACAATAAGGGTTAGGGTTAGGGTTAGGGTAATGGGTAGGTTTAGATCTAGGCTTAGGGCTATGGTTAAGGTTACAATTAGGACTATGTTTAGGGTTATATTCAGGGATAGTTATAGGTTTATGTTTATATTAAGGGTTATATTTCTAGCTAGGGTTAGGTCTAAGATGAGGGTTAGGTTTGGGTTAGGGCTAGGGTTAGGGTTAGGGTTATGCTTAGGGGTGGGTTAAGGCCTAGGATTAGCTCTAGGTTTTGGGTTAGGTTTAGGCCTAGGTTTAAAACTGTGGGTAATGTAAGAGCTAGGGTTATGATTAGGGCAAGTTATAGGGTTAGGGTTATGCCAAGATCTAGTGTTCAGTTTAGATTTTCAGTTAGAGTCAGGTTTAGAAGTGGGTTTACTGTTAAAGGTAGAGTCAGTGTTTGGGTTAGAGTTCAAGTTAGGGTTACAGCAAGAATTAGGACTAGGTTTAGGTCTAGGGGTAGGATTAGTGTTTATTTTAGAATAAGGGTTATCGTTAGGCCTAGGACTAGGTTTTTGTTTAGGTCTAGGACTAGAGTTAAGGCTAGATTTAGGATTAGGTTTAGGTCCAGAGCTAGTGTTAGTTTTTAGTCTAGTGTTAGGGTCAGGTTTAGAATTAGGGTTTGTGTTAGGGTCAAAATAAGTGTCAGGGTTAGTGTTGGGTTTTGCGTTAGAATTAGAGCTAGAATGAAGGCTAGGGTCAGGACTATTTATAAGGTTAGGATTTCGGTTAGCCAGAGGATTAGGCATAGGTCTAGGGCTACCATTAGGGTTAAGGTTATTTATAGGGTAAATGGTAGCCTTCGAGGTAGGTTTGGGCTAGAGTTAGGGTTATGGTTAAATCTAGGTTTAGGGCTTGGATTAGGGCTACATTTTGTGTTAGATTTAAGGCTAATGTTAATGCATTGGATAATGTAAGAACTGGGGTTATAATTACAGTTAGTTTTAGGGTTAGGGGTAGGGGTAGGTCTAGTGTTAGGGTTAGGTTTAAAGTTAGGATGATATTTAGAACTAGGCTTAGTGTTAGGTTATAGTCAGTGTCAGGGTCAGGGTTAGGACTCAAATTAGGAATAAGTTTACTTTTAGGTTTCAGTTTAAGGTTAGGAGGGTGTTTAGAGCTAGGGTGAGTGTTAGGATATTAGTTAGGGTCAGGGTTAGATTTGAGGTTAGGGTTAGGACTCAAATTAAGGCTATGTTTAGGTCTAGGTGTAGTGTTTGGGTTTGGTTTAAGTTAATGTTTATGGTTAGGGCTATTGCTCAGTTTGTTTTAGTCCTTGGTTTAGGGTTAGGGCTAGTTTTATGATTAGCATTAGGGTTAGGGCTAGTGTGTGTGTTAGGCTTAGGCTTAGAGTTACCTTAAGATTGGATGTTAGGTTTAGATAAAGGTTTAGGGCTAGGTCTAATGATCGGGCAAGGCTTATGGCTAGGTTTAGGGTTATGGTAAATGATATGGATACAACTAGGGATAAGGCTAGGGTGAGAGTTGGAGTTAGTCTTAAGGTTAGGGTTATGGTTAGTTTTAGGGATAGGGCTAAATTAGGGCAAGGATTAGAACTAGGGTTAGTGTTCAGCTTAGGCCTAGCATTAGGG
>NW_026012257.1:0-2749 GCF_001458135.2 Marmota marmota marmota | reverse complement strand
AGGGATTCACAGGACTCCAGAAGGCCACTAGTTTTATCTGCTAGTGGGGATGACGTGGTGGTGCTCAAGATAAATGACCTTTGTGCCCCTTGGTGTTCCTTCCTTGTGCTGCCCAAGTTGATTCACCTGGGGGTTCCCTCTCTGGGCCCCACGGGAGCCATGACAGAGAATCTCAAGACTCCTGCACCCTGACCCAAGGAGGTAGGTGCTCTCACTTCTGCCTGATGGACGCCCAGTTATGGGCCTCCACTACCCTGGCCATGAATGTCTCCACTGCAGGCAGGTCCCTGCACATGGTGGGTGGCAATCTGTAGGCCTGTTAAAGCTGAACCGCTGCCTCCTGGCTGGACTCTGGTGTCACTTCCCACCACGATGCTCCATCTAGTGTCACTTCTCTCCTCTCTCTCATCTCAGAGACATGGCTCATCACTGAGTGGGTCCCAGTAAGTACCAGAGAGTCACCCCTATTACCACCATCTCCGTTTTGATGATGCTCAGGAAAGAATCTCAGTGTTCAGTAAGACAGCCAAGCAGAGCTCAAGCCAGGGGCTGGTGTCCAGCCACTCAGAGACTTCTGAGGGACAACCAGGGTTCGTGTCCTAGGGAAACTGGATCATGGCTACATAGTCAGAGAGCGTAAGGCAGAGAGGGTGGGCGTCAGGACAAGTGCTCGGGGCCGCCTTCCTGCACACAGCACCTCTGCCAACCGCGGGGAGTGCTTTTTACTTTAAGGCTGATTCTTCTAAGCTCCCAGGATATTCTGGAGTCCAGCATAAAGTTCATGGTCAGCCCTTTCTGCCAAAAGCCCAGTGCTTTCCCTGTGACTGGGTTTCCTGATAAAATGAAATAAGCCCCTCTGGATGGGGCTGTGGTCACAGCTGACCGTGGCCGAGGCACCTTGGCTGGCCCACCACGTGTCCCCTTGTTTAACCCTAGCACTCCTGCCTGCTGGTCCTGTTATCTGGTACCTGTAGAATATTAGAAATTCTCTCCTAAATTCTAAATGCAACATTTCAGTGTTGGGTTTAGAGTCACCTTTGTTGAGCATGTCCTGGAGACCACCTTCCCTGGGGACCACCTTCCAAGGAGACCACCCTCCCTGGTGACCACTTAGGAAGCAGAAAACTTTCCTCAAGGGGTCACTATGTGCCTCCAGGTGAGGACACTGGTTTTATTTGCATTACTTCCTAGAAACTCTGCAACGTCCCGTGTTGAATACAGGTGAAGAAATCAAGCCCAAAGAGATAGTTGACCTGCATAAGGTCACGCAGGGAGAAGACAGCAAGTCCAGTCAGTAACAGAGGAGGACCAACAGGACCAGGAGGCCGGCTCATGGTGATGTCAAAAGCCCTCACCCTCTCTTGAGACCTCACAGCGGTCTCCGAGCTCATTCCCGGGACCAAAGCTCTGCTGTCCTCCTGAAAGGATCAAGAGCCCAACACACATGGCCCGGGTGCACGCAGATGCTGCCCAGACGATGGCAGACGGCGGAGCCATTTCCCCATCGGATGCATCACCAGCCAGCTCCTGGACCTTTCTGCTGTGCTGGTCTGACAGTGACAATTTGTCCCAGTGGACTAATTAGCACTAACTACCCAGGTCATGCCAAGGCCACTTAGGAACACAAGGGAAAAGACAGCACCGGCGACCACGGTGGCTGAGCAAGGAGGAGGAAGAAAAGAGCTGAAGAAAGGGAGGCCAGGACAGCTTCTTTCTTTTCTGTCACTTGGCTTAAACCAAAGGCGGCGTTCCCCTGAGGACTGCGCAGGGCCCGGGACCTGGGCAGCTATGTCCAGGGGAAAACGGGGAAACGAAACCCCTTTCAACCTAAGGCTACAGAGTGGATCTCTGCAGAAGCTGCACAGGGGCGGAGGTCTTGGCCTTGAACTCTTGAGGGAAAGGGGCCCTGAGGAGGCTGCCCAGGAAGTGGACCCAAACTTGGAGAAAGGCTGCCCAGCGCCGGCCCCATGCCTGGCTGTGCCGTCTGTGGCTGGGCCCAAGCGCTGGCTCCTGGTGGAGAGGCAGGTCTTGCTGGTAACTCTGGGCCTATTTCCAACACAGCAACTCCTCAGTCCCCGAAATGGAGCAGGAAGGGAGGCCCTTGGCTTTGAGATGCCAAGGGAGGAAATCAGGTTTCCTTCAGAACTTCCACTGCTGGGGACCCAAGAATGACTTCTTTTTCTGGTCCCAGTGGAGACATGGTAGCCTTGGAGGCAATTTGCTAAGAGAAGGCCCTCCCGCTGCCTTTCCAGTGGCCCGTCTGCTCCTTCCTGTTCAGAGAGACTTCCAGGACAGCTTAGAGGCCACAACCACTTCTCCCCTTTCACAGACGGGATGACTGAGAGCCATTCTGAAAAGGCAATATGCCTTAAGGAATTGCCAGAAAGGCATCTGACAGAGGAAAGCCCTGGAGGTCGCTGCTGGCACAGGCACAGGGTCTCCTACCGAAGGTGCTGGCAGAGGTTCCAGTGAGGTCGAAAGCATGGTCCACTCCCGGCTCACCCCTGCACGGAGCTCTGGTAAGCAGGGCTCTGAAGGGGCGGGGCCGGTGGAGAGAGCACTGGAGGCAGGTGGACCTCTCTGAACATCAAGCCTAATCGGTTGTCAGGAGCATGGCTGCCTGACAGGGTGTGTGAATAGAGGGCATGGTGAACATGTCTGCTGCCAGCACAGGCCACACCTGGAATGGTCCTCAGTGGCCATGACCACAGCCTCCATCTGTTGCAAGCTCACTGAGGCCAGAGTGCTC